>NC_079228.1:27263770-27563770 GCF_029633865.1 Lampris incognitus
GGTATTTTAATTTTTTATCCCAGACAATTTGATAACTAGAACAAAGATATGAGGGGGATTATAGTTAAAATTAAGGACCTGGGTTTTTGCTCATTTAGTTTATAGCCTGAGTATGACCCGTATTCATCCAGCACTGACATTAGCACATGTATAGAGTCTGTTGGGCTCGAAAGATACACAAGAACATCGTCCACAAATAAGGCCGGTTTTTGTTCCCCTGCTGCCATTTTTATACCTTTAATCATGTTGTTCTGTCTAATCCATTGTGCCAGTGGTTCGATAAAAGTCATGAATAGAAGCGGACTTAACGGGCAGCCCTGTCTTGTGGATCTCTCTAATAAAAAAGAATCAGTAAGCTCGCCTTTGATTTTTAGTTTGGCTGATAGCCTGCTAAAAAGGGCTTCTAATGTCTTAATAATTACTTGTTTAAACCCAAACTTCTCCATAACCTTAAATAGGAATTTCCATCTAACAAAATCAAAAGCCTTTTCGGCATCTAAACTTATCAGCATAGCCTGTATTTTATTTTGGTTTATATGTCTAATAATTTGTAGATATTCTAATGTTATCGTGAGTCTGACGTGTTAGAAGAAATCTTGTTTGGTCTATATTAATTATTTTGGGTAAAAATGTTTTCAAGTCTTGTGGCAATGATTGGGGTAAACAATTTGTAATCAAGGTTTAGTATACTAATTGGTCTGTAGTTAGCGCAATCTAATTTATCTTTCCCTCCCTTAGGTATGGCTGAGATAATCACTTCTTTCCATGAAGCTGGAGTTTCCCTTTTTGTCAGAGCCCAGTTGAATGTTCTTAGTAGAATAGGTGTCGGAGCCTCTTTCATACTCTTGTACCACTCCGAAGTGAATCCGTTCGTGCCAGGGGATTTATTAGCTTTCAATCTGGCTTTAGTCAAGAAAATTACTTCTTTTGTTAGCTGTGAGACGAGTGCTTTATTTTGGTCTTCTGTAAGGGTTGGCAAATTTAATGATTTAAGTAGTGCCTCCATTTTCCGGTCATTATCGACCTGAGGTTGTGAATGTAATTTTTTGTAATATTCCTTAAAACAATCTTGAATTTCCATCTTTTGGTGGTGAGTGTCCTTAGTTTTGGGGTCCTTTATCTTATACATTGTGTTATCTGCCTGTTGTTTTCGAAGTTTGTAGGCCAGTAATTTTGTATATTTGCTGCCACCTTCATAGTACTTTTGTTTAGTGAATATCATTTTCTTTTGGATTTCTTGTATATATATATATATCTTCAATCTGGTTTATTTTCCTCGTTATTTCTACTTAAGATTTGGGGGATCTATTGAGTTCTTATGTGCAGACTCTAGGTTTTTCAGTTCAACCTGAAGGGTGTTGAGTTTTTCTGCTCTTTGTTTCTTAAGAAAGGGTGTTAATGCAATCACCTTCCCTCTCATTACTGCTTTACAGGTATCCCAGAGCACAGACGGAGACACCTCTCCATTATCGTTATATTCTAAATAATCTGATACTTCCTTTGCAAACTGTTCAATCCTATGTTTATCAATATGCTAGAATTAAATCTCCAATGTGTAAGCTTCCTTGTATGCCGTTGTTAAGGACAGATACACTGTAATCCTATCCAGTATTTTTATATAAAAATACGATTCTGAGCCGGGAGGAATATACAGTGCATCCGGAAAGTGTTCACACCCCTTCACTTTCCCCACATTTTGTTATGTTACAGCCTTATTCCAAATGGATTAAATTCCTTTTTTTTCTCATCAATCTAAACACAATACCGCATAATGACAAAGTGAAAAAAGGTTTTGTAGAAATTTTTGCAAATTTATTAAAAATAAAAAACTGAAATATTGCATGTACATAAGTATTCACACCCTTTGCTATGACACTCAAAATTGAGCTCAGGTTCATCCTGTTTCCACTGATCATCCTTGAGATGTTTCTACATCTTGATTGGAGTCCACCTGTAGTAAATTCAATTGATTGGGCATGACTTAGAAAGGTACACACCTGTCTATATAAGGTCCCACTGTTGACAGTGCATGTCAGAGCAGAAACCAAGCCATGAAGTCAAAGGAATTGTCTGTCGACCTCTGAGACAGGATTGTATCGAGGCACAGATCTGGGGAAGGGCACAAAAAAATTTCTACAGCTTTGAAGGTCCCAAAGAGCACAGTGGTCTCCATCATTCGTAAATGGAAGAAGTTTGGATTCACCAGGACTCTTCCTAGAGCTGGCCGCCCAGCCAAACTGAGCAATCGGGGGAGAAGGGCCTTGGTCAAGGAGTTGACCAAGAACCCGATGGTCACTCTGACAGAGCTTCAGCGGTCCTCTGTGGAGATGGGAGAACCTTCCAGAAGGACAACCATCTCTGCAGCACTCCACCAATCAGGCCTTTATGGTAGAGTGGCCAGATGGAAGCCTCTGCTCAGTAAAAGGCACATGACATTCTGCTTGGAGTTTGCCAGAAAGCACCCAAAGGACTCTCAGACCATGAGAAACAAGATTCTGTGGTCTGATGAAAGCAAGATTGAACTGTTTAGCCTGCATGCCAAATGTCACGTCTGGAGGAAACCAGGCACCTCTCATCACCTTGCTAATACCATCCTTACAGTGAAGCATGGTGGTGGCAGCATCATGCTGTGGGGATGTTTTTCAGCGGCAGGAACTGGGAGACTAGTCAGGATCGAGGGAAAGATGAATGGAGCAAAGTACAGAGAGATCCTTGATGAAAACCTGCTCCAGCGCGCTCAGGACCTCAGACTGGGGTGAAGGGTTACCTTTCAACACGACAACGACCCTAAGCACACAGCCAAGACAACGAAGGAGTGGCTTCGGGACAAGTCTGTGAATGTCCTTGAGTGGCCCAACCAGAGCCCAGACCTGAACCACATTGAATATCTCTGGAAAGACCTGAAAATAGCTGTGCAGCGACACTCCCCATCTAACCTTACAGAGCTCGAGAGGATCTGCAGAGAAGAATGGGAGAAATGCCCCAAATATAGGTGTGCCAAACTTGTAGCTTCATACCCAAGAAGACTTGAGGCTGTAAGCGCTGTCAAGGGTGCCTCAATCAAGTACTGAGTAAAGGGTGTGAATACTTGTGTACATGCATTATTTAAGTTTTTTATTTTTAATAAATTTACAAAAATTTCTACAAAACCTTTTTTACTTTGTCATTATGGGGTTTTGTGTGTAGATTGATGAGAAAAAAAAGGAATTTAATCAATTTTGGAATAAGGCTGTAACATAACAAAATGTGGGGAAAGTGGAGGGGTGTGAATACTTTCCGGATGCACTGTATACATTGTAGAAGGTAAACAAAATTCCATCCACTTTTCCCTTTATCAGTACGAATCTGCCTTGTTAGTAGATATATGTTCATATATCGCTCTTCCAGAGATCAATATAACGACCCCTCTTGTATGTTTTGATCCATTTGAGGAGGAAAATACATATTTAAAGCCTTGTCTTTTGAGTTTTTCATGTTCAGTCCCTGTCATGTGGATTTCCTGCAGGAATGCAATATCTATGTTTTCTCTTTCAAATTTTGTAAGAATTTTGGTCTTTTTGACTGGGCTGAGAAGCCCATTAACATTTAGAGAAATTACATTAACCATGTGGTACCTATACTCAAAGTTTTAGTTTTTTGTGTTACATTGTTTTAGGTAATATCCTCCACAGATGCAGATTCCTTACATTGAAAAAAAAAGCAGATCTCCTCTACTTTTAACACAAAACAACATCGCACAAGAACAGTAGAACAACTAAAGAAACTTCCCAGAAAAAAAGGGATCTTGCCCCTAAAGTCCCTGTTGGAAGGTGGAGGATAATGTCCCCCCAAATGGGTGGCCCTCCCTAGCGGCAGAATGACCGACCTGCATCTACATTCTATATCCCATAGATAAGTCCAACATATACCATAATGCTGATCTGCTCAATCGGTGATTTCAGTATTTGTAAATTGTCTTACTTTATAATGCATTTAGCGGGGAACTATTCAAAAGAAAGAAAAAGGAGAGAATGACTCAAATTTACCTCTCTCATTTCCAATCAGTTCACTTATTGTTCCATGTGATTTGCGGTTTTTTAAATGCTGGGGTGGTCTTCTAAACTCCTGAAGCTTTTCTCTCACACATGTCTCCATTCGTTTTCCATTGTCCCTGGCGTCAGCTTGTTGCCATGGAAACGTCATCTTTATGTTCTCTATGTCGGAGCCTCGATCCTCTCTAGCGTCGGCCACCTGAAATCCCCTCGCTCGCAGCTCCCGTGCGGCTTCCTGCACGTTCTCGTAGGTCCGTGGTCCAGTACTCCAGTAAATCCGAATCCTTGTGAACGGAGTTTGAAAGCGAATGCTTTTCTCTTTGATTGCTTTTTTAATTCCTCCGTAGGCATGGTGCTTCTCCATCACCTCATATGCATAGTCATGGTCGAAGAAAATCTGCTTGTTATTATGTGAACTTTATTCTTCCAAGCCAATTTCAGGGTGGTTTCTTTAACGTCAAACTGTAGGAAATTTATAGCGATGGACCTTGGAGTAGCATCGGGTCCTGGCTTCTGTGTCAGGGCTCTATGAGCGCGTTGAATTTGGAGGGGCATATCGTCAGGTAAGGGGAGCTTCGTAGTCAGCAGTTTTTCCACAGACTTAATCATCGAGTCACCTTTGGCGTCCTTGGGCACCCCGCACATCTGGATGTTATTTCTTCTGGATCTGCTTTCCAAATCGGTCACCTTTTCCCGCAGCCTGTGTTTTTCTGTCAGCAAATATAGCAGGACCTCTTTGGTTACAGCGCTGTTTGCTTCCACGTCTGAAATGCGCTCCTAAGCCTCAGTAATAACCTGGCCTTGAGTTCGGAGTGTCGCCCCGACTTCAGATAGCGGCCGGTTAAGCTCTTGTTTTGGCGTTGTCAACTCTTCCTTCAAGTCTTTCCTTAACTCCCCTTTAAGTTTGGAGATAGCCGTGTGTATATCTTTTTTAAAGTTTGGGGATGTCTTTAGAGATAGACAAACATTTCACAGAGCAGCACATCCCTGTGCTGAGTAGCTTCTTCTCTAATTGCTAGCAAGACACCATTTTCCTCATCAGAGGGCTCCATTTCAATTTTTTTTCGGTGTCAATTGTTCAGTTACCCGCTTTACCAAATTCTTCTGACTTCTCAATGATTTCTCCCTCTCATTTCTCCCTGCCAGAGTTTGCAAGTTAAAGTTTTCTAGTAGGGGGGTTATTTTTAAGACCAGTTGAGTGAGAGCAAATAACTATGCATCCATCCCGAACATGACTTTACCGGAAGTCCTCAACTTGAACCATTTTGACCTTTTTCATGACCTTGACTGTGGCCTTGACCCAATTACCACTAGAATTTAATTTAGTAATTTAGGGCACATTGCACACCTTCCATGAATATTTCATATTTCCTGCATCCATTTTTATCCTTAAAGTTTTCAAGATGGACGGAACAAAAAACAAATATTTGTATCCTCACAACTATTGTATTTTCACATTTCTTATTCTTTTTATTATTGTTTTCTTCTATCTCACTATTTTCTCACCCTTTCTCCCTCTCACAGGCCTCACCTCTCTTCTGAGCAGCCCAGTTGAGACGGTGTCATCAGACTCCTCCAACACAGGCAAGCTTCCCCCTACTCTGTCCTCCACCCCTGCATCTGCAGCCCCCTCCACAAGCCAGCCTCTCTCCTCTTCTACACCAGTGCCTTCTCCAGTAGTGTCAACTTTAAAGCAGAATACCAGCTCCCAAGCGGAAGCATCTTTTCCCGCTTCCAGCGCTGCTTCTGCCCTGGTGCAGGCTCTCCATCGAGACATGGAGCTGACAACAGAGCCAGAACCCTCCTCGTCCTCTCAGAGTTTGGAATCTAAGATTCACAGCTTCCTACAGGGGAACCCCGGTTTTAGTGCCTTCAACTTAGGCTTCTCTACTGGCCTGGGCCAAGGAAGCAGCAATCTCAGCCCGATGACTGGAACAGATGCTCAGGACAGCACCCCAGTGCGGGACGAGGGCGGAGGCACCCCAACTCAAGATGAGATCATGGACAAGCCAGTGGTTGATGTATTTACTTCCAAAGCTCCAAATACAGCAGGGTACCAGAATAGTACCTGGAAGGACCACACCAATCCTCAGCAGCAAGCAATGCCTCAGAATGGGCAGGGGAACCAGCCATACTCATATGGTGGCAAGGAGGGAGCGAAACATGAAATTATGCCACCCGTTGCACACTACCAACCAATACCATCACAGGCAGCAGGCCCTGTGCCCACTGAAAGATCCCTAGGCAATGTCAGCAGTAATGAAACTGCTGAGGACTTCCAAGGTGTGAGGGTTAGGGGGTGGTATGGCAGCACTTACCCAGAGGGGGAGACCTTGCACCCCAGGGGCCACAGTGTAACTGCACAAAGAGGAGGTACAGAAAACCAGACATTAGGACTATATCCATACCAAACAGACAAAGCTCAAGAAACTCGGGGGGAGGTCCCCCATCAAGGAGTCACCCCCTCCCCTGGTTTCTTCAAAAGTACCCTCCCTCCAGTTCCCCAGTTACCACCCCCTCCTGTGGGTTTTGAGCTTCCACCTGGCATGGTGAGCAGTGAGGTGGTTCCCTCGGGCCAGAAACCAATGCCTAACCCTGAGACAGAAGTGGGGGCTAAGCCCAGAGTAGACAGCATCATCGGTGGGATGGTAGTCCATGACCATCAACACAAATCAGTGTTCCACCACGATGATCCTTTGTACCACCATAATGACCTTCACGGTCATCCTGATGACTTGCATCCTCATCCTGATGAGTTGAATCCTCACCCTGAGGAGCGACGTTACCATGATGACCTCAGGCGTTACCATGATGACCTCAGTCATTACCATGAAGACCCCCACCATGAAGATCCCCTTCTTTACCGAGATGACCCTCGTCCGCACCCCGATGACCCCTACTATCACCCCAATGAGCCGCGTTACCGGCCAGACAGCCCTTCACAGCCATACCCTAGTGTTCGAGGACGCCTCACTCCCCCCCTCTCCCCCTCAGAGGGTGCCTTCTTTGACTACTGCCCAAGAAGTCCCTCTCCTCCTCCTCTTTATGGTCACAGGGGACTGCGGCCACCTCGCCCTGAAATGCATTATCCTGGCCCACATCCTCTCCGCTGGCCTGTTCACCCAGCACGCCCTCCTCACCCTCACCCTAGGGGACCTTCACATGGACCACCATTTCCCCCCTTTCGTGGCCCAGACCCGTGGTTACGAGGCAAACGTCCAGGTCCAAGAGGAAGGGGGCCCAGCGGTCCAGTTTTTCCCCCTAAAAGACCATACTTACCCCCGCGGTACTGACTCAGCATCAGCAAGTAACCATTTGAGCGTTTCAGTTTTTGCCATGGTGGCGGGGGGCATCTGCGTGACTTCTCAGTTATTTGATTTTCAAACAATGAGAACAGCCACAGCCTGCCAAAACGTAACGAAGTTCTGAAATGGACAGGCAAGGGGGTGGATAGAAAGTGAACTGAAAATGTAGTTGGAGTTCAGACAAGGTCATATCTGAAGAAGAGAGGGATAAGAAGCAGTTGGATGAAGAGTTAAATCAATAAATCGACATGGAAGAAAACGGCAGAGAATGGGAGAGAGCCTCGACAAGAACCAGCAGATGCAAATGAAAACCGCTTCTAAGAAGATTGCTGAGCGGAAGTTCGAAGACCGAAGAAAAAGGAAATGAAAGGTGGATATATATACATAAATATATATATATATATATATAAATCACTTTTTTGTTAATTCTGATGTAAAGCATTGCATTAAGTTTATAATTGAGCTTCCCGTTGACGTAGCTCCGCGTGTGTACTTGTTTGCATGCTGTCAAACTTGAGCCAGCTAGTCAGACAGGTGTAATTTTTTTTCCCCCATCAGAATTTGAAGATAGTTTTTTCCCCCAAAGAAGTTACAAAGAAAAGTAGTTGAAGCGGTATTTTTACTGTTGTTAGGTTTTCACTGAGTAATTGTGACATCCTCACCCCCCCACCCCCTTACATTTAATCAAGAATCCCAATAGCCTTTTGCTAAAAAAGACCCCTCTTAAACAACACGTTGTGTATGTACAGGCGAATAGGCTTATAGAGGTTCTGTTTCTTTTTACAGTACTCTTTTTGTGTAGTAGAGGAGATCTTTTGTCATCGATCCAACTTTGAGTTTTGTTTTTTGTTAAGTGACAATTTCTCCACCAATGCGTAAGCCTTTCGGCGTCAGGTTTGCGTCTTTCAGTTGCTTGGTTGAAGTTGGTACGAGTCTGGTTAAGGGTCTTTGGGAGGAATCCTTTTTTTTATAGCCTTTAACGCCAACGCAGAAGAAAAGTTCATTTTTGGAGAGGATGAAGATACTCGTCTTCAGCTACGTTTTACTTGTACTGGCTTCAATAAAAACTTCAGTTTGAAAAACTGTGTTGTCTTTTCCTTCTCCTCAGCTTTGGAGCATTGCCCACACTGACTAAATCAAGAGCCATGACAAAAAAACCTTATTATACCTCCTAAAAACCATGTCCTCTCACCCACTGAGAGAACACGAGACTCTCGAGGGAAACTAAAAATGATGAATACGACGTTTGAAGTAAATTATTTGCAAGTTGCAGGTCTTTTAGGATGTGATGCATTTACCTAGACTGACTTCTTAAAAACTACCATCGTGAAAAAACGTGTTCTCATAAACCCTTCCCTGTTTGGTTCGAAATCGTTGAACCGGTTCTCGTTAGTACAATAAATAAATAAAGAGGCGTCCTTAAATTCGGAGAAAGCTATAAGGAAGGATTTAACAACATTTTTCTTGTATTTGTTTAAACCAAAGATCAAATCTTAAGTTCAGCATAGTATTATATTTGTACTAATTAAGTCAAAGAAGGTTGAATCTGTTTATCTGGATACAACGTTTACTGACAGATACGTAAACGTATCCACATGAACTGATTCAACCTTATTTGATTTTCTTACCTGGATTATTTATTGAGCATGCATCAAGACATGTGCCAATTGGGGCGCCCGGGTAGCATAGCCTTCCGTTGGCTGCCAACACAGGGATGTCCGGTTCGAATCCCCGTGCTACCTCCGGATTGGTCGGGCGTCCCTACAGACACAATTGGCCGTGTCTGCGGCGCGTGATTTTTTTTTTTCTCGTACCCGTTTTTCGGGAACTCTGCCTCTGATTGGCTAGTACTCGTTGCCTCCGTTGGTTAGGTTGGTTAAGGTTAGGGTTAGGGTGGGGTTAGGGATAGGGTTAGCCAATCAGAGATAGAGTAGGGGCGGGTCTTCCCGGAATCCAACCGGATGTGGGTATGTGTCCCGGTCGCCGCACTAGCGCCCCCTCTGCTCGGTCTGGGCGCCTTTTCGGGGTGGGGGACTGGGGGGGCGATAGCATGATCCTCCCACGCGCTACGTCCCCCTAGCGAAACTCCTCCCTGTCAGGTGAAAAGCGGCTGGCGACTCCACATAGTCTGCAGCGTTCCCCGGATCGGCAGAGGGGGTGGGGAGAGTGGGGTAAATTGGTCAGTCAGTCAGTCAAGTCAAGTACAATTGGGGGGAAATAGACATGTACTAAATAAGATTAGCAATTTCTGTTCCTGTCACCAAACTGATCATTTTAACTATATTGAATCTTTCTCACAAAATATTGTACATTTGGGACATTAAATCTTGGAGTTGCTCCCAGAAAGCGGTGGTCTTTAAAACATGACTGGGACAAGCACCGGTGACTTAATTGGGTTAACAAGTCTTGTTCTATGTCCAGCCATAGACACTCTGTCAAATAAGAGCCAAATAATACCTTTCATTATATATATTTTTGCGCATAACCATGTACCATAGAATTTGAGCTCTTAGGAGACAACAGTAGACACCCATTTTATTGCACTTGAATAGTCTTGGTTGAGTTTGCAGGCAGCCACAGAAGACTACCGTGGTCAAACTGACAGCAACGGTAAATTGAGAAAAGGTCGAGGGAAACTGATCAGACGTGAGCTTTAAAATGAGATGGGCACAGTCCCGCCTCCATTCATTAACCTCGTTTGATTCTCCAGTGACTGGAAATAACCCATAACTTTTCAAAATGATGCATCGCAGATGGGATGTTTAAATCCCATTTGATATCTAATTTAACTAGGTATCAATTTAGTTTCCAGAATCCTTCCATATGTTCCCTTGCAAAATCCATTTGCTTGAAACTTTTATTTTCAAATGCTGCAGCAGTTTATTTGGCCTGAAAGTGGAGATTTAAGTCTTTGGAGAAGCCAATTTCAGCCTAGACTGACTGGTCCTCAGGTCGAAGTTTAAGAAGGATTCTGTTTGGAACTTTTTGTTTGTTTGTTTGTTTTTGTTTTGTTTTTAACATGGCTAACTTAATTTTGGTTGCGTTGGTGAAAGATTAAACTCTGTGCAAGATTGGCGTGGATACATCTAGCTGGTTGAAACAGGCCTCGGTTCATAAATACAGAAAAACAAAGATTCAAATAGGGAAAAAAATGTGTCCCCACATTAAGTAATGCTGTTATTCAAGGCCAAATCTACTGGTAATAGCCAGTTCAAAGAAGCCGTTCAAAACTGATACCCACGTGTATGCTAATCAATCAGAGAAGACTTAAAAATAGAAGGCAAGCGTTGGCGTTAGATGATCACAATGAGACTCAGGACACAAAATCTGTTCACTTTAGACAGTCGCCGCCAGGTGTCAGTAGATCGCAGATTCATTAGATTTTGGTAGAAAGCCAAACTAAAACCACACACCCCCCCCCCCCCACTAAAACCACACTTAGTCTTCTCTCTATCAGATTAGTGACGCTTGGAAGATGTCCGTGGATAAACGTGCTTGTGACGCGCGCACATATTTTGTTGTGTGGGAAATAATAAACGTTTGATCGCAGAAGCGGCTCTCTTGAATAGAATTGAACTTTGCTGAATTTTGCAACTCAACAACCACTCACCACTCAATCATGTTTTTCTTCTCTCCCTCTCCCCCACCATATTCTACCCCAGCACCCCACGACCACTACCCCACACCCACCCATCTGCCCCCTACAGGGAACCCCCCCTCCCCCCACCGACCTCACCTTGGGATATGCCATCTTCTGGGTCGAGATGTGACATTTTCGACGGGGAAACTAATGCAAGGTGTCCCCCCCTCGATACCCACCACATCCCGGTAAAGACCCAGCACGTGTCTCTTTCAGAGATTGGCATTAGGCCTACAGTGGAACTAAGGGGGAATTAAAACGGGTTAAATTGTGCAGTTCAAATTCAGTACAGTATGAAAAACGATCTTCTATTTTCTTCCCTCTCTTTGTGTACAGAGAACGACCACAAGAGAACAGAGTAACTTTAGAGACCGGCCAATGTGAGTAACGCCAGGATCACTGGACACGTGTACAAACACTGATCTGGTCGGTGTGTGTGTGTGTGTGCGTGCGCGCGTGTGTGTGCGTGCGTCTTTCTCTCAAACGTATCGTATACAGTAGCTCATCATATTTCTATCAGATCACAAATGGTCCACTGATATATTACTGCTTTCAAAATAAGGATGAACTTTGCATGTCTCACACAAGTGGCATGGTACCTAATAGTACTTTAATCGAATTTGTGTTTTTGTGCAATAAACTTTATATACCAAAACTGTGGGGTTTTTTTTTACTGACTATTAACTGTTTCCTCGCTTGACAATACGTTGTCATGGTTAGTAATTTTTTTTCTTGCATTACTTACACTTGTTCAAATACATCACACTATGGCCTTTTTTTCCATCTCCGACTACGCTAAATATAACGATGAATTAATTAACCGCCTTAAACTGAAATCACAAAATGTTTGTTTTACGAAACATATCAAAATATCATTTGTATCGCCATGCACCCCTAAGCATGTGTGGCCGCTGCATGTCTCCAGATGTTATGCTCTGAAATGAAAATATTCCTATATGTTATGAAACCGAAGCAGATCACGCTCTGTCACGGCTAATCTAGAACACACACACACACACACACACACACACACACACACACACACAACCACACACACACACACACACACATATACACATACATCTATATATATATTATATACACACACACTTTTAAGATGGTCAAGACTAGATGAACTAAGTCCTTCATCCAAGCGTGTAGATTGGGGTTGAAGGGTCGAAAGCAGATAGGATTTAGGGACTAATGGCAGATGGCCGTCTCACGATTCGGGACAGTATTGGAAGGGAGAAAAAAGGAGTGAGGGCTAAACCTGAATCGCATAAGCTCAGAGAGGCTTGTGGTAAAATCTTACATTTACTGCAATACATTTTATATATATATCTGCAATATATCATTCATTGTAGCCTTTGGCAGATCGTGACTCCCGAAGTGCCTCAGCGTTACATTCCAGTTGTGCGCATGTCGGGTGTTGTCATGTGAGCTCATTGTTTACATGCTCGCTCGGTGCCTAAATTTCAGCGAGGGCGTGTGTCCTGTTGTGTTTCCATGATCGTTCGCATATAAAAATCCGCATAAATTAAATTATTTACTCGTTCAAACGGAAGAATATCAAATGGAAACGTGACGGTCACGAATCGTGCGCAACCATTTCAGCACCACGGCCAGCTCTGCTTCGAGAACAAAAGACGGATTTGCGTCCCTCGGTGTCGGGGACCGTCTACGTTGTGCTATAGCAACATGTGAAAACACGACAGTGCCCAGGGAGCGGAATCTGCCGCTCTAAATCTATCTATCATGTGATATGATGTTGTATGATATTATATGTGTTGCTTTGAAAAGGGTAGCAATTCCAATAGTCCTAGCCGCATTTAACATTTATGGAGCAGACTCGGGAAACGTTATGATGTTGTGGCCCAGAATCGATTAGCTCCTGGTAGCTTCACCCGGAAAAAAAAGTGGCAGATGTGCATTTGTTTTTTTAAAAATGTATATATATATGTATATATTGTCATTCGTCGTGTTTTCAACCCTGGTTATTCCATTTTAAATTTTTAATTAAGAGTTTTTTACGTCGTCCTGATCGTCGTGTTGTGGCCTTGGTAGCTCTTTAACGACGGTCCCTGCCGTTAGACATCACGGCTCGTACAGCCCAAGGGAGGGCTGAGCGGAGATCGACAGGGAGGGAGACACCGGCTTACGACGTCAAAGGAGTAGCTACACACACACACACATACACACACACATACACACACACACATACACGCACACACACAGAGCGAGAGAGACGGAGGGAGAGGAGAGCCGGGAGCAAACGTCTATCCATCCGTTACAGTCTGCTGAAAGGAGCCTACGTTTTTTGAAATATTACGTTATTGTATTTAACGAAGACTTTGCCATTTTGAGATTCGTTCGTTTTCGGGGAGCATTTGTGAAAGGGACCGGTGTGTAAACAAAGAACAGGGAGGGGGGAGAAAAAAAACCCTAAACAGATCCATAAAAACACGCTCATGTCGGATAAAGGACCGTCGCTGGATTTGTTACTCGCGCCGCTGTAGCGTTACGAAGCCCAACTTGTGCTAGAAATCAAATGAATTGAATGATTAAATCGCCATACTGAATAATTCCGGGGAAGGAAAGAGGACAACAGCCACGCCGATTTGTCACGGGGAATAGAAATTACAGGTAGGTCTTATCAATTTGACTCCCCCACCCCCCCACCCTTACATAGAAAATGTGAAACCATCTTCAGGTCGTTGTTGTTGTCACTTGGTCTTGACAAAGGGACCTCAGGGGTCTGTGTTGACTCTCTGTCCCCTTACTGTTTTGGGGCTTGAATGTGATCCCACCAAGCACCGTAAAACAAAGGATTTTGCTTGCTGTTGCTGTTATCTGTTTATTGGGACAAATTGTGATTTTTGAAAGGCTACACATTTAGTATTCAGGGCACAAAATATAATCCACAGATTTTACCCTTATTGCTATGAATTATGGTTATTGTAGTTTGTTACCAAAGCAATCCTTGTGAGATCACAATTTTCACGTTATAGCATATTATAATAACTCGGTTTATTTTATTTTATTTTTTACAATTATCAAGTGTGTTGAGCCAATGTGGAGTACATAAATCACATTTCACTGCATACTAAACCAATGCATTAACAACACCATTTCAGTCTGTGTCGGTGCCCCCCCCCCCCCCCCGCTGTGCCGTATCCAAATCATTTGAATCCACAATCACCTGCCTTCCTCTTCTCTACATCTTGCAGGCTGAAGTGTGACGACCAAAGCTTGGCTCTGCAGCTCATCCTTTTTTATCCTGAGGACCTTGGTCCCATCCACTCCACTTGGCCGTGTTCTGTGTCATCCCTCAATACTTCTCAATGAAGGAGGCCGACGCAATCAAGCTCTTCATCGGGCAGATACCCCGGAACTTGGAGGAGAAGGACCTGAAGCCCATTTTTGAACAGTTTGGGAAGATATATGAGTTAACGGTCATAAAGGACAAATACACAGGCATGCACAAAGGTAAATAACAACTTTACTTTTCATTTTAAAGGTCTCCTACGCACCTCATGGAAAGGTGGACGGTATTACTGATGATCTATACCTAATAATTTATAATTACAATAATAACTTACCTATAAGTTATCATAGCAAATAATTTCCAGTCAGCTATTCCATTGTAACGTTCTGAACAGATATATCAGTATTGATTTACATCCGCTTTGCCACGGGGAATAAAACATGCTAACATGAGGAGTATAGGCCTACACAGATTTAGGCTGGTTAATAGTCGACTATAATCACTGGTCTAGCAACGATCTGATTACAGAAAACCAAGTCATTATACATCCACATAAACTATCAGTCGTTCAGTGCGACGTAGTCCTATGGAGCAGGTGGTATCACTCCTCTAACACCTAGAGCACTTATTCTGCATTCATTTGCATATTCGTGATTTGTGGGGACCCTAAAGGTTAATGAAGGCCTTTGCTATTATGTGGAACCGCATACGTTCATTCATGAACAGCATGATATTAAACTGTCATTTTGAGTGCTTATTTCTGAATAGTCTCCTTTAGTCTCCAGTGGGCATTAGAATTCAAGATCTAATAATCCTATATATCTCTTATGGGTCATTGGATAGCTAATTAGCAGTATGTTGTTTTTTTTCTTTTCTTTTCTTTTTTTTTCAAATCTACCCTCATTTATCAGGCAAGGCAAATGAGCTCACATTCATAATAAGAATGGTGGTCTGTAAAATGCCCTTTTATTCTGCCTTTGGACAGAATAAAATAAGAACGAAGACCAAGGGGGCTTTCTGTGAATTAAGTCAAAATGCCGTTATTCTCATTGTGGTATCAGTATTCATAATGGAACATGGCCTTAGGAGCAGACAGCTTTTTCCAGGAAGTCGCTGTAGCTAATTCCAACATTGTGAATGCGGGCTTGACACCTGACATTCAGAGCATGAAAAGGTAACAGAAGCATGTTTACTTCATTGCTTACACTGACAAACAATCCTCCCCTTCAGGATGTGCCTTCCTGACTTACTGCGCACGCGAGTCTGCCCTCAAAGCCCAGAATGCACTGCACGAGCAGAAGACATTACCAGGGGTGAGTGTGTTGTTGTCTTTCCAAGTCACCGGCAGCCCTCAACAATTGATATATATGAGATGCAGTGCATCTGGCATTTCATCTCGGTGCACACACACACACACACACACACACACACACACACACACACACACACACACACACACACACACACACACAGGAAAACAAAATCACTCTGACATCTTGGCCTGACTTCCCCTTTAGCTGATATGCACCATTTAAGGTCAGAGGCTGCTTCCTTTCTATGTTTCATATGTGATGCATCCAGACGTATCCATCCAGTTAAGGTCTGAGTCATCTCACCACACATCTTAGCTTGGAAGAGACAGCTTCGAGGCATGCTGCTTGAACTGACTTTGCCGTTTCTTATTTTTGCTCAAATATCTCTCCCTTTCTCTCTCTCTCTCCCTTTCTCTCTCTCTCTCTCTCTCTCTCTCTCTCTCTCTGCCTCCCTCCCTCTTTCTTTCTCTCTCTTTCTCACTGGGGATCCTAATCAAAGTTAAACCAAGCTTTATTAGTGTAGCCACGCAGCAGGTGTGCTGCCAAGTGACATTTACTGAGCTAAATATGACATGACAGCCATGTCTCTGTAATGACAGCCTAAATGAGAGAGGAGGCATGGAATTACTGGGACAGGCGTGCTCCCGAGCTCCTCCACGTATCATTTCCTCTCTTTGTCAGTCAGCCATCTTCCTCTTTTACTAACAACATTTTTGCCCCGTTTCCTTTTTTGGGTTATTTTTTGTTGAAATATTCATCATTTACTTCTTTCTTCCCCTCTAGTTCTGTCAGTTCTTGACTACAGTATGTGAGAGTGAAGGAACAAGTGACTAGTTTGGCCCGTGGCTTGGGGGGCAGGGTGTTCATGGAGGAGGTGGTTCCTGTTGAGGTAGCAGCCATATAAATCCCATTATTAGCATGACAGTAGTCTGACCTCTCTGACCTCTCCGAGGGGATCAGCAGGCAGGTTTGCGGTGACTAAAACCCCTCTCTCCTGTCCAATTCCCCCAGCGGCTCTCCTCGTCCCCTTCTTACCTCTAAGCCTCGTAGGAGAGTCCAACGACACCCCCCCACACACACACACACACACACTCACACCTCCTTGTGTTCTGTCAATCCACCCCCCCCAAAAAAAAAAGATGGAAACCATCTTATTAGCTACCCATTCACACACCCACCCACACAGACCTGCCTCCCACCCCTGCTACCAGCTGTGGTGTAATTGTCATCTAATTGCACCTGCACCGCCAAAGAATAATTAACTTTGTCATCTCAGGGCCGCTGCAATACAAAAGAAATAACATGAAAGCAATTATAGCACTGAGAGGAGAGAGCACACCTGAATACAGAAAGGGCTGAAGGATGTCATTAACACTCGGCACCGCTTTATTTTAAAGATTTTCACCATGTCCCCCACCCCCTCTCTCTTTGGAGGGGATGTATCCGAGCTGCCTTTTACAATTTCTCCCCGCGCCAACAATAGACGTGAGGGTGAAAGGTGCTCGCAGAATGAGTGACAGACGATGAGGAAAAGAGAAATGAAAGAAAGGCAAGAGGGAGGGGAGAGCAGATGGTCACACCGTAGTGGCACCTGGTCTCGTGTTTAATTTCAGGTGAGAGAGAGCCCGTCTGTATCTTGCGTGTGAGAGGAAAAAAGGAAGAGATTGTGTCAAAAACACGCCGCTGAAGTCGGGGGAAAAGTGAGAAAACGGGTGCGAAATCGGAAGAAGAGAAGCACGACAATAAGAAGTGGATTTATGGCGTGATGAAAATGGGAAGAGAGCGGTGGGGGGGGGGGGATCCAGTTGAGGTTCACTCATAAGCTGTACTCTCATTCTGTCCTGTTTGGACATCTTGTCCTCTTGTCTGCTCCGGTCTTATCGTTCCATCACCGTACTATCTTGGGCAGGCTGAGTCCTGTTGCCAGGCCAGTGTGTCTAGCTGGTCAGTTGTTATGGGGCTAACAGAGACACAGAAACCTCCTCTCTCCACATTTATTTAACCACTAAAACCACACACCATTTCACTAACCGGGCCCCTGAACCCGCTCATATCTGCACCTGGAGAGATGACAGATATAAACCCCACGCTAGCAAAACATCTGTAGATCTCTCTCACTCAGGCTGGGTTTGAGTGACATTTCCATATTTACAGAAAACACATGTTTTTATGTGGCAGATGTAAGGATATAGTTGGAAGTGTGTATGGCAGTGAGATTTTACATGAGTGAAAATGTAGTGTGTATGTGCATGTGAGTGTGTGTGTGTTAGTGCATTAGTGCATATGCAATGGGGGAGGGGAGGGCAGGGCAGGTGCTCAGACTAACATGGCTTAATGAAGGGGGGGAGGCTGCTTGTGTGTGTGTGTGTGTGTGTGTGTGTGTGTGTGTGTGTGTGTGTGTGTGTGCGTGTGTGTGTGTGTGTGTGTGTGTGTGTGTGCGCGCGCGCACGTGCTTTTGCAAGCTGCGTATGTGCCCAGAGATCGGCACATCCACAGATCTTGTTTGAAGTTGATGGGGGATATGAGATCCCTGTTTGGACAGAGAGTCCCTTTTCTCGTGTTTCTGCACATGCGATCTAGGAGAGTAAAATGTTGTTTTCCATCCTCGATCCATCTGTATGAAAAACAAGGGCCTCCTCTGAGTGTGAGTGGAGCGTCTGACTAAGCCTGACATTTACTCAGCCATGACGACTCAGACTGAGGGGGTTTATCAATAGTCTGAAATAAATGCATCGGGTATTTATAGCACAGGCCCGGGTGCTTTTTACACTGGATGTAGGAGCTTTTGGAAGGCATGGTCACTTTGTTAATGAATATGCTGTATTTTGTGCTGCCAGAGACTTGCAAGTGTTCTGCTATTGATATACAATGCAATAGCACAGTTAACTTAATAGTGATGCGAGTGCTCTCTCTGCCCATTAGCATTACAGAGTTAGCATTATAAAGTGAACGAGTCTCATAATCTCGCCGTTAAGTCAAGCCAGTTTATTTACAAGGCACGTGCTGAAATAACCCACGTTTAGCAAAATGCTGCAAGATTTAACAGAAAGGAAAACCAATGCCAGAATCAAAACAAACAAGATGGGAAGAAAATGCATAGCTAATTGCAAGGAAAACAAGCAGGTCAAGGACACTCGAAAGGTGGTGAGTAGAAGCGAGTATATTGGTTGCCAGTGCGACCATCATCATGACAGGCAGAGAAAAATATTGAACAAGCGTTTAGATGTTATTCACTCGTAGTGTAAAAATATGTGGTTTGATTACGCATGTGAGGGCACACCCTGCCAACAGGTTACTTTATCTACCTGTGTGCTGGCAGTATGCCCACAAAACACCATACCTGGTCTACATGTTCACTTCTGTTTGCTGGGGGTCTATGATGATGATGATGATGATGATGATGATCAGCAGCAATGTATTTCCGCGTGAGCGTGCTCACTTGATGGATCTATCCGGAGTTAAGTGTGCATTCATGCATTTGTTCATTTACGTATGCATGTCAGTATGCACCTTGGATGTTACAGGAGAGGGCTCTGGCACAGTAAAGACTGTCCAGCCTTTTTTTTTTAATTTTATTTTATTTTTTTACATTAATCGGGGGTGGGGGGGTTTGCAATGATGAATGCAGATTGGATTTATAGGGGAGCTAAATGGGCGTGAATTAGAGAGAAATTGGATGAATGAAAGGGGGAAGGAGGTGTTCAGGAAAGGAGGGTGGGGGGGGGGAGAAATGAATGAAAGTTTGACATAATGAACAGTGGGTGGCAGTGGTTGTGGGGGGTTGGCATTGAGGCAGTGTGTTTATCAGCTTAAATACAGACATCTGTTACAGAGATAGATGGCGTGTTTTAGGGGGTGGGGGTACAAGTGTGCATGTGTGTGTGTGTGTGTGTGTGTGTGTGAGAGAGACACACACACACACACATACACACACACAGTGGAAAGGGGTTCCTCTGGACTTCTGTGTAATCCGATGGGCATACGTGCATCTGTATATCCATTGCACTTGGGGGAAATTAAAGAGAGTAATGCAAATGGGGGGAAAAAACACTAAAACAGGGGGGGAAAAGAAAACTAGGACAAAGGGCCTAGCGGTACACACACACAGAAATCTGTCCATGATTCAGTTCTTTTCCTTGCTACACAGAGTGTAGTCAAACAACACTTGACATGAATATTGAACAGCCGATTCCCTTCTCAAATGTTCACATTTTTACTGTTGGATGATCATTTTTCTCCGCCTTGAAAGGTTTTTGTTCATTTCTTGTTTCGTCCACTGACGGTAAGGCTGGACGACGCTTCCAAAAGCTCTTTCCTCAATCTTTGCAACTCCACCCCAGAGAGTGTCGAGGTTGGGCAGCGCATGACAAGAAAGCGGCATTGACACGTTGAGGCCAGCATAATTGATTACAGATTATTGAACTTCTCAGCCATGGCATTGTCTGTCTCTTTATGTTTGATAGATTCGGAGACTGTGACTGGCTGAATGTGCGAGAGGCTACAGTTTTCTCTACAGGACATGATTTGTGCATCTGCCAGCATCTGTAGTTGTGTCCAAATGTTAACAGACTGTACTTAATTTTCAATGCATCTCTGCTTTTGTGCCTGCTTTGTTGCTTTGTTGCATCTCTTTGTGTGCGCATGCATTCATCTGTGTCTATTAATCTCTTTCTGAGGTTTTTTTTTTTTTTGTTTGTTTGTTTGTTTATGCATGTGAATAGAGCAATTTCCACCTGTGTCTTTCACTCCCCCGAGTCTATTCACGAGTGTGTCCCAGCGTACGTGTGTTTGTGATGAAGATGGGGAAGAGAGAGAGAGAGGGAGAGAGAGAGAGAGAGAGAGAGAGAGAGAGAGAGAGAGAGAGAGGAAAGGAGCGGAGCTGAGTGGGGGGGATGGTATGGCAGGTTGATTATGGTCGCAGGTCTCATTGCCTGGAGACGGCAGGGATGAGGGATGCCAGGTTGCTAGGCAACCACCGCGATGCAATGACCAGCGCAATGTGATGGAGCGGAGGGGAGGCAAAGAGGGAAAATTGTCTTTGTGGCCCCCACCCCATCCCACTCCCCCCAACCCTCCCCTGCCTCCCTCCTGTAAATGCTCTTGAAAGAGCAGGCGAGATGGTCTCGGCTGATATATTTACCGTTCAGAGTCGCTGCTTTTCAGGGCAGACAGGCAGAATGGATTGAAATTGGAGAGAAAACAGGCAACAGAAATGTGTCACCCTCACGTCGCAGCCTGTTAGAGACTTAACAACATGGCTGGGTTGAGTTGAGGGGACGGAGATTATCAACTGTTCTGGTTCAGAGATGCAAAAAAAAAAAAATGTTTTTCACCAAGAAAAACGTGATAATCAAGGCTACACACACCCGTATTCGGAACGATCCCCTATCCAAAGCACATTTAGCGCACCCTTGAAAATCAACTGTTTACACTGTACTATGCACATGGACTTGGATGGGATGGGGTCAGGCATTATGGAGAAGGGGTCGGACTGTGATTTGATTGGATAATCTATGGATTTAATATCTCATAATCCGAGTGAAATCCCCCTGTGGCATCACAGAGTGAAAGATTAACTATGTGTGGACGTGTGCTCATGTCGCTGTGACCAAGAGTGTGTGTGTACGTGACAGCCTGCCAGAAATAGACAGTTTCTATCCATGTACGTATGTGAGAACAATTTGTGTTGGTTTAGTTGAGAGCATGATTTCATACATAATATCACTGGGTGTGTTTGCAGATGGAGTGAAGGAAAACAAATTGCAGAATGAAAGACACCGGCAGAATGAACTGTTGACAGGTTGGGTTTGGGCTGTTGTTTGTGCACAGTGTGCTTGTGTGTTTTTTAAAATGAAAGAGGGGAGAGAGGGCTAGAGAAAGCAAATGACTCTAAAGTGTTTCTGTTGTTTAGGCTTAGAGGGAGGGAGATATTTTTCTCTCGGCGTCTACATCTGCTCTCGAGGCAGCGCCAATATTCAACAGGCACCGGCCCTCCTTTTGTTTTTTCTTTATTCGGTTTCTTTCTCTTTTTTTTTTCCTTCCCTGCCCTTCGAGCCTCCTCCCCGTTCTCTTTCGCATGCACGTCTAATCCCACTGTATCTTTCGACCTAGAACTACCCTCTATCCCCCTCATTTGTCCCCCCACCCCCCACCTCATTTTTTCTTTCTTTCGCTGCAGGTTGTTGAGGGCAAACCTTGTTTACCTGCTGTGGGATCTGCTCGCGGGGTTGTCAGGACAATGGGAGCATATATAATGTCGTCAGAGGAGCGGCTCTGGTTGCCGAGCTGATCTGAAGTGGCGCAGCCTTGATGGCTCCCCTTCCCGACGTTCTCCCCCTCTTGTATTTTCTAATTCCAATCTCCTGAGCCATCTGCTCCGCTCCTCCTTATCACAACTACCACAGCTTACGAGGTGTTTGTCATTCAACACAGCTTGCAATAAATACGGACCCTGAGGTTTTCTTTTTTTGCTTTTTTTTTTTTTTTTTTTTTGCTTTTTCTTTTTAATCATTATTCAGACATGTCACATTTGTCATTTAAATCGAGCTTGTGCCATTAATTGATTACAATTCATTTTTAATTCACACGCAGTAGGCCTAACTACAATAAGCATGACACAGAGAAATAAATTGTGATTTTATTGTTATAATCTATATTGCTATTATCATTATTGGTTCCCATAACTTAAACGAATGTTTGGCGAAATGATTTTATCAAAACCTAAATAATGCATTGTCATGTAATGAACTGTCACCATCTCCATTAGCAATAATGTTATAATGACTGCAATCAAGTACAAATTAGCGCAGGTTTTGATAAATGGGTGCTCCGCTGAAGATTTGTGTGAGGATGAAAAAAATATCCATCATATAAACATAAATTACCGACCTATTCATTGACAGCCTGACCAGGTAGGCCTAGCTAAGTTTACATTTTGTTGACTTGAAGATCCGAGACGCTGCTTTCTCATCTTCTCTGTCATCCCATTAATTGATGTAATCAGTTAGACCTTCCTGAAGGAGACACAGGGACTGCTGGTGGTATGTTTCAGGGGTGGTGGTGATGTGGCGATGACGGTGTTTGTGCATGCTGGTCCTGGCGAAGGAGCCACCTATGGCCCTGATCAATACTGTCCCCCGGTGACCGATCACAGCAGATCAATCACTGACGGAGGATCGGTGACTGGCTGAAATGCCACTGACTCCATAATTAAGACCTTCATTAAGCTGTACTTAACAGAGTTTCCCTCTGTTCTTCTTTCTCACCCCTGCTCAACACACCACCATACATACCTAGGCTACCTTTCCTTTATCCCTTTTACCCCACCTCCTTTCACGTGCACATTCATCTCTTGCCTTATTACAACCCTGTCTCCTTTTCATCCTCCCATTCTTTTCTCCTTTTCCTTTCATTTCGACACACAGTACTCCATTTAACTGCCGCAGCCTAAATATTTGAGGAGCAGTATAGGCCTTCTGATGTGTTCACAATTTTAAATAGGTTAGGGATTCTGTCAGACAACGGAGGACAATAAAGGAAATGTTTAAAAAATGTCATTTCAGCGGATTGTCTTTTGATGAATTATGAAAAGGTCGCCTAATTCTCTCTTTGTTTCGGTTGCGCTCTCTCCTTACCCTTCGTCTCTATTTCCCATTTCGTTTTTAAACTCAATTTTTATCCATTCCTTTCTAACCCTCTTATTTCCATCCTCCCTTCTGCCTCCCCCCTCCCTCCCCCTCTCTCGCTCTCTCTCTCTCGCTCTCTCTCCCACCCTCTCTGTCAGGCTCAGAATGCTCCTGTAATCCAGATTAGCCGGCGAACGTTCTTAATCTTATCACTTCCCCAATCCCGTGTGGGTGTGTTCTTTTCCTGGTTTTGCGTTGATAGGGGCAGGAGGAACGATAGAGGGCAGGATTAGGATGGGGTGATTCTGAGAGAGATGGAGATGGTCAAGGGAGTGGAGGGGTGAGAGAGGCAGAGGCAGCGGGTTTAAACCGCGAACATGATGTCACCCTCAGTGTCACCTGAAGACAGCTGGAATAGAGCTAGCAGAGAAACTGGCGAAGAGCAATTAGTGGGTGAATGGAGCACGCTGATTAAAAAGACAGCTTTTCAAAAGGGGAGGTCAATTCACATCGCACCCGGTCTGCTGAGTGCAATAATAAACATCTGTAGGCACACGCCAGCAGACATTATCAGGCCCCAACAACTGAATTTGTAGCCTATGCAAAGAAATGACAGATCCTGTAAGTTATTTGTCAGTGTGGTTATAAAACTGCAGCAGTTGGTTTTGATTATGGAGCAGTGGGGAGAGTTTCCTTTTCCTTTCGAGAATTCCGTTTTTATGGACATTCAGACCCTTTGTACTGCACCCGTATCAGGTTTTCCTACCCAAGACAGGGCAGCCTTTCCTGTTTTTCTTTGTATCGTGATGTTTTACTGATCACATCCCTGTGATGCCTCCACGAGGACTGACCGTGTTGTGTGTGGCCTCTCTACTTCCAGATGAACCGTCCCATCCAGGTGAAGCCAGCGGACAGCGAGGGCAGAGGGGGTAAGAGGCACCTGTCCCCAGAACACCAACACCTGTTCAAACAACACCTCCGCCAGTGTTCAAATACCACCTTTACATACACTGCAAAAAAAAAAGAAGAAAAAAAAGAAGTCCATCTCCTCAAGTCATTCAGACTAGTAATGAGCCTCAAATTATTTGTGTTGTTTCAGTGAGGCGAGATGGCTTCTGGGTTTCCCATGTCGTTTCACCTGTTTCAAGAATTTTCTAGAAACGAGTGTCAATATCGTGAATTAAGGTCATTCTTTAATCAGATTTGTTGGTATTTCCACCGGTTTGCTCCCCACAAACCGTGTGTCTACCTCAGCCTGGCACCTTTCAGAACTACATGAGCATGTTTTAGAGCAAATCCATCTAAACCGTTTGAGTGCTGCGGATCGTTTCTGCCCAGTCTCACTTGTGTTTCACGTGGCGTGAAGATCTACCTGCATCCCACACTTAGAAGAAAAATCTGCCCCCATTCTCTCGGTTCCACGCCAAATATTTGCCGTGGTGAGCAGTATCATAAAACAGCAGCACGTTTAGTGTAGATTGTTGTCATGGACAACAGGAACAGACGGAGCCACTTCTCCGTCAGCACAGGTTGGAAAAAATTCCAGTCACTGCCAGATACTGTTTGTGGGTTGCAATAATACCCCCCCCCCCGTTATTGCTCTCTGGTGGCTTTCTGAAGTATAGCAGGAGAAATTGTCATATCAAAAAATGTTCTGTAAAATAATCCTGGTGTAGATGATGGATAATTTGTCACCACACGTTCATTTCTGTATTGCTTGTCTGTGTACAGTGACTAAGCACCCCCCCCCTTTTTTTTTTTGCTCCTTATTTTATCTCAATTCCCCCATTCATCAATTTTTTTCACTACCCATATCATCATCATTATCACACACACCCCAACATAACACAACCACTCTCTAAACTTTCCCTTTATCTGTCTTATATTCACACTCCACTTCTCCTCCTTGACTTGCCCACTCGACTCTCCTTCCCCTCAGAAGACAGGAAGCTGTTTGTAGGTATGTTGGGAAAGCAGCAGGCGGACACTGACGTGAGGAAGATGTTTGAGCCGTTCGGCAGCATAGAGGAGTGCACGGTGCTCCGCGGACCTGATGGTACCAGCAAAGGTGCAGTAACGTCCTGTAACCGTAACACACAAACACGCATATATGCACACACACAAACTCATATACAGTGCCTTGCAAAAGTATTCAACCCCCTTGACAGTCTTCACCAATTTCTGGATTATACAAGGTACTCACACATCTGTTCCTGAACAATATTATTTTTGTGAACCCATAAGCTCTAACAACATGTTCCCAAAGCCAAAATAAGTTATGTTTTGCTGAGTTTTTATTAATAAATTAAAAAGTAAAATATAGTGCTTGCATAAGTATTCAACCCCCACATATCAATACTTTGTGGACTACCCTTTTGCTGCAATAACA
Source organism: Lampris incognitus (assembly GCF_029633865.1). NCBI lineage: Eukaryota > Metazoa > Chordata > Actinopteri > Lampriformes > Lampridae > Lampris > Lampris incognitus. Next base: position 27,289,339 of record NC_079228.1, read on the forward strand.
GCCGTGATTCTCTTGGGGTAAGTATGTACAAGCTTTGTACATTCTTCTGGAGTAATTTTTGTCCATTCTTCTTTGGCAGAATTTGTACAGGTCTTGCAGGTTGCTGGGATGGCGCCTCTGGACTGGACTGGTTGAGGTCTGGACTTTTGACTTGGCCACTCCAAAACGTTTTTTGTTGCCGAGCCATGCCATTGTTGCTTTAGCCTTGTGCTTAGGATCATTGTCCTGCTGGAAGGTGAACCTTCTCTCAAGCTCCAGTTTTATGGCAGACTGCAACAGGTTTTCTTCCAATATTTCCCTGTATTTACCTCCATCCATTCTTCCCTCAATTTGAACAAGATTCCCAGTGCCTGCAGATGAAAAGCAACCCCATAGCATTATGCTGCCGCCGCCGCCATGCTTCACTGTAGGGAGGGTGTTTTTTAGGGCATGATCAGTGTTAGGTTTGCGCCACACATAACGATTTGAGTTTTGGCCAAAAAGCTCAACTTTCGCCTCATCTGACCACAAAACCTTTACCCACATCCTAACTGGTCTCGCTCATGCTTGGTAGCAAACTCCAAGCATGCTTTTATATGCATAGTTTTGAGCAACGGCTTCTTTCTTGCCATCTTCCCATACAGGCCAGATTTATGGAGAGCCTGTGATATGGTTGACTCATGCACATTTACTCCAGTTTCAGCCACTGACCTCTGGAGCTCCTTCAAAGTGATTGCAGGATCATCTGTGGCTTTCCTCACCAGCCCACGTCTTGCTCGGACACTTAGGTTTGAGGGACGGCCTGTCCTACAGAGCGTCTAGGTGGTGTGATACAGCTTCTACTTTCTGACAGTGGATCCAACAGTATTCCGTGGGACAGCCAAACACTTAGATATTGTTTTGTATCCCTTTCCCACCTTCTGCATTTTAATCACATTGTCTCCTACTTCAGTATTATGCTCCTTTGTCTCCATTTTCTGATGGCGTTCATGCCCGGCTAATGAACTTTACACAGAGTGCTTTTTATACCCTTAAACGAGACCGTTGCTTTAAAGTCTTACAGATACACACTAATTATGTCCAATTGTGTTAACCTGAGATTGTTTTAGGAATAATTTGTCATTTGTGTAAACTTGAAACTTTCAGAGCACAAGGGGTTGAATACTTATGCAAGCAGTATATTTTAGTCTTTAATTTATTAATAAAAAGTCAGCGAGAGCATCCAGGTGGTGTGGCGGTCTATTCCATTGCCTACCAACACGGGGATCCTGGTTCAAATCCCCGTGTTACCTCCGGCTTTGGTTGGGCATCCTTACAGACACAATTGGCCGTGGCGTTGTCTATGGGTTGGAAGCTGGATGTGGGTAGGTGTCCTGATTGCTGCGCTAGCGCCTCCTCTGGTTGGTCCGGGTGCCTGTTCCGGGGGGAACTAGAGGGAATAGCATGATCCTCCCACAAGCTACGTCCCCCTGGCGAAACTCCTCACTGTCAGGGGAAAAGAAGCAGCTGGCAACACCATATGTATCGAAGGAGACATGTGGTAGTCTGCAGCCCTCCCCGGACCAGCGGAGGGGGTGGAGCAGTGACCAGGACAGCTCAGAAGAGTGGGGTAATTGGCCAAGTACAATTGGGTAAAAAAAGGGGACCAAAAAAAAAAAAGCCAGCGAAACATAACTTATTTTGGCTTTGGGAACATGCAGTTAGAGCTTATGGGTTCACAAAAATAATATTGTTCAGGAACAGATGTGTGAGTATCTTTTATAATCCAGAAATTATTGATGACTGTCAAGGGGGTTGAATATTTTTGCAAGGCACTGTACACTCCATTGACAGAAAGTTGCTCTGGATAATCGCATTTCTAAAAATTAAAAAAAAAAACTTTCCGCAATAAGTGAAGTTTTTTCCAATTAATTTGGTCATTTGTGAGTGAATGGAATTAATGTTGATTTTCGTATCAAGTTGATCCAGCGAAAGTTAAATAGCCATCCTCACCACCCACCAGCTCACGCATTCTGTCGTAACTATTCCCAACGTCACCATTTGTGGGGTGAATTAACAGCCATTTCAATTTACATCACATGAGAAAAGGCAAGACTCTACTCTCTGACTTGGCTCAGTTTTTTCTTTTTTTAGTCCACCCCTCGGTACGTAAACCCCCCCTGCACTTGTACGCCACCATCACGTGGATGTAAATGAACACTGCCGCTAACAACTATGCTAATGACATATTGTATGTAAATCATGGTCCGGTGACAGTTCAAATATAGTTGCTAGATTTTTCTGTGTTTGTTGTATGAGGCATGACTAATGTGGCAATAGGCTTTATGGGTCAGGGCTAATGATGCATGTGATGCTTTACGAACGGTGATTGATGAAGCAATGAGTGTTCCGTGGACCAGGCTTAATGATGCCACGGTAATCAATGAGGCATTGAACTTAAGATAGCTCTTAATGTATTTTTAGGAAGATGTATTTTCTACCTACAGGACTATGTGTGTGTGTTGTGAGAGCGTCCGTTCCTGCGTTTTTGTGTGCATCGGTGTGTGGCCGCTTGTAACACTGCGTTGTTTCATGTAGGGTGTGCATTCGTAAAATTCCAGAACAACACCGAGGCCCAGTCTGCCATCAGTGCTCTACACGGGAGCCGCACTCTACCAGTAAGCCCTGTGCGCATACACGTGCGCCAACACACACACACACACACACACACACACACACACACACACACACACTGAAGCTAGTGATTTAGACACTTAACATGGTGACTCAGCCAACAGTCACCACTTCTCTTTCCTGACCTCCTACACACACACACATGCACACACACAGACTCATACACATGCACACATGCACACACGTGTACACACACAGCACACAAGCGCACAAACCACACACTACATTTCATCTGGGAGAGAGGACAAAGTGTTTGTGAAATGTCCTCTTCTGCTCCCATTATTCTTCTGTAGGTCATTCCACAGTATGGCGTTGTACAGAACAGATTTAACAACAAGTAAATTTAACTGAGAAGGCTAGAGAGCCATCTTCTTTAGTTCTGAGGTTATTTTATTTTTCTTTATTTTATGTCTGGTCTCATAGACAATCATCCATGTGTTTGACATAACAAATTGTTTAATCATAACGTAGCATCGTTCAGTATAAGCCTTGATTTTAATTGCGTAATTGTCCCCACCCAATTTTACGTTACATTTTAGCCATCCGGACATTTAGCTGACACGCCTATTCAAGTGGCTTACTAGGAGCCAACCAGTAGGAGTGTAACGTCTTGCACAAGGACACTCCAACTAGATTTATGGCTGTTGCAGTAATCAAATCTGTAACCTTCCTTTGTGGGACGGTCACCATGACCGCAAGGCCGTTGCACTTTCCTTCAATTCGGGAACAGTTTCAGAGTTAGCACAGATGAATTTGAAGCATGCCTGTGGTGCTGAGAGGGTGTCTCTAAAATGTGCACAGAAATACACAGGTGATATAATGACTTGCGTTGCACATTGAGAGGTGGAAGCAAGTTGTTGTGGTAAAGCACCATCCATCTTGCTATAAGAAATGAAATAGTCCGGCAAAAAAACAAAACAAATGGGAAAGCATCAACGTCACCACATTGAGGTGGCAGTATGATGAAACATCCAGCAAAATTAGCTTTTAAAATAAAGGTTTCTTCTCACTGGTGGGGCAGTTGCTCTACGAGGAAAGTCAATGGAGGCATGGAATAGGGATTTTCTCCGTTCAACCCTACAGGGTGCGTCGTCTAGCCTGGTGGTGAAGTTCGCCGACTCAGAGAAAGAGAGAGGGATCCGGCGAATGCAGCAGGTGGCCTCTCAGCTGGGGGTCATCAGCCCTATGACCCTTCACCTCGGGGCCTATAATGCCTACACACAGGCTGTGAGTTACACACACGCACACGCACACAGATTGTTTTGTTGTAAGAGATGTCTCATCCTTTATGCTGTTCATGAAAATAGCACAATCCTACCATTTCAATCAAGACACTCTAAATGTGTTCTAATCCTATCAAATCCCCTGTGCATGTAATATACACCATGGAGAGACACAACTCTCATTTTATCTCCCCTCCCTTCTTTGTCCCCTTCCTTCTCCCACTTCCTCCTGCCCCTCTTACAACTCACTCTATACACACACACACACACACACACACACACACACACACACACACACACACACACACACACACACACACACCAACACCACCTCCCCATCCTCTAGTTGGTGCAGCAGCAGGCGCTCGTGGCCCAATCAGCCTATCTATCCCCCGTCGCCACGGTTGCAGCTGTTCAGATGCAACAGCTTGCTGCCCTGAACCCCAGCAGCATCATTGCCACGCCAATCGCATCCATCACCCCCTCCTCAGGTAACGGGAGGAAAAGATGCCTGCCGTGGCTAGACCTGATTAGATTTGCTTTACAGTTTGAAGTATGAGTATTGATAAGCCACCAAGAGGTGGAGCTAAAAGGATAAAAATAAAACAAACAGCACTGACCAGGAAAAAGACTGGCCAGGATAACGGAAATGTAACCGATGCCTGGATATTCCCATCCAAACCATGAGTTTCTAGGGTGTATGTCTCAACTAAATCTGTTTTATATTATGTATATTGTTAGTCATTATGTCTGCCATTTCAAATTACATCTTTTGCTCCAATGTAAACAGACTGCATAACCGTGAGAAAGTGGATTGGCTGTACTATTAAAGTGGCAATAGACACCATTTTTTTACTTTAACTTATCAATATGGAGGGCATCCACATAGCGTAGCAGTCTATTCCATTGCCTACCAACACAGGGATTGCCTGTTCGAATCCCTGTGTTACCTTCAGCTTGGTCGGGTGTCCCTATAGACACAATTGGTCATGTCTGCGGGTGGGAAGCTGGATGTGGGTGTGTGTCCTGGTCGCTGCACTGATGCCTCTTCTGGCCAGTTGGGGCCCCTGTTCACGGGGGAGGGGGAACTGGGGGGAATAGCATGATCCTCCCACCTGCTATGTCCCCCTGGCAAAACTCCCCACTGTCAGGTAAAAAGAAGTGCCTGGCGACTCCACATGTATCGGATGACACGTGGTAGTCTGCAGCCCTCCCCGAATTGGCAGAGGGAGGGAGCAGTGACCGGGACGGCTCAGAAAATTGGGTAATTGGCCAAGTACAATTGGGGAGAGAAAGAGGGGAAAAAAGCCACAAAAAAAAACAAAATTTACCATTATAGAGTTAATGTTAATTGCACAATGTAATGGTTATAAAATAATGACACCGGCGTTTATAGATTGGTTCCCTATAAGCCTTGCTTTCACTATGCAATTCTGTCTGCCATCGGGTATGATCTCCCATGAAAATGAAAGCTCGATTTACGGCACGAAGGTAGTGCATCAACTGTTGTACAACCAAAAGAGGCGCACATGCACATGGTTGGCTCAGATTGGGCAGCGACAGAGAGCACCGTTGGTCAAGCGAGCTAGAAAGTGAATGAAGAGAGGGAACAGCGATAGCAAGAACAAAGTTTTTTCAAAGGGTTTGAATCACTGCAACCACGAGGGGTTCTTGGTCATACAGTCATAACTGTGCACAAAAAATTTCAGGCTGATAGCTCCAGTAGTTTGCGAGATTAGCTGCGGACAGACAAAAAAACACACACACACACACACACACACACACGCACGCAACCAAACTCATAATCCCCTCCAGGTTACCGCCTGGTGGAGATAATAAAATTGTGACAATTTCAATTTACCTCTTCAGTGAACATGCTTCTTTCTTCTCTCTTGTTTCCAAAGTGGTGTTGATCATTTCTTCACAGAGCTAGGCTCTGAGGAAAACGGAAAGCGATCCGGTTTTCTTTGCAACAGCAGCGCAAACAATAATACCATTTGGAAATGCTAGGGGAGGGGGGGAGTTGAAAAGGTGTCTATTGCCACTTTAAAATCCCTAGGTGACCCTTGTTTACCTTTGTCTCATTGTCTTTGTGAAGTATTGTGTATTTCTGCTTTGGACTATTCCGCTATTTCACATCAGAGTTAAGAAAGTCACCCGTATTTGATATATATGTTTTTGTGCATGCTCAATAATCCAGGTAAGAACGTCAAAGAAAGTTGAATCAGTTCATCTGGATACAACGTTTCTTCACAGAAACGTTTGATCACTCCTCTAAGTGACCTCTTCAGTCTCAACTGACTGCAGGCATTACATGGGTGGGGATACCTGCAGTCAGTTGAGACTGAAGAGGTCACTTAGATGAGTGATGAAGCGTTTTTGTCAATAAGCATTGTGTCCAGATGAACTGATTCAACTTTTTTTGATCATAATTGATACAAAATACATCTACAAACTGTCTGCAGGTACCAGCACCCCACCTTCCATTGCAGCCACACCAGTTCCTGCCCTGCCTCCACAAATTGTTAACAGTTATGCCTCAGTGCCAGCTCCACCCAATGGGCAGTCAGCAACTGAAGCCCTGTATGCTAATGGGGTTCATGCATATCAAGGTATAACTCTAAAATACTACACAAAAGGTGACAAAAAGGTCTCAATAGGAATAAAAATCTCACTTGTGTCATCATGGAACAGTCTTCATCAAGTTCATGGCGCGCTTTCCTGTGCAAAAGCAGATGTAAAATTCTTAGGAAATCAAAGCGATGTTTTGGACCAAATGTTATATGCCCTAAAAAGCATTTAGCTTTTGTTTTTTTGCATATGGCGGTTAGTGACTATGTGCTTTTATTCTCTGATTACTCTGTTACAGCTCAGAGTCCTGTCCTGGATCCCCTGCAACAAGCTTACACAGGCATGCAGCACTACACAGGTGAGAGACACAGCCTCAGCGTTACCTTAGCTGCCCTGTATTTGAAGTGGAATTTCATACAATTCTATACTGACTTACAATGCGGTGAGAGGAAGATATTTATTTTAATTTAATATGGATTGCTCTTAGGGTGTCCAGGTGGCGTGGCAGTCTATTCCGTTGCCTACCAACACGGGGATTGCCGGTTCGAATCCCCGTGTTACCTCTGGCTTGGTTAAGTGTCCCTACAGACACAATTGGCTATGTCTGCGCGTAGGAAGCTGGATGTGGGTATGTGTCCTGGTCGTTGCACTAGCGCCTCCTCTGGTCGGTCGGGACACCTGCTCAGGGGGGAGGGAACTGGGGGGAATAGCGTGATCCCCCCACGCGCTATGTCTCCCTGGCAAAACTCCTCACTGTCAGGTGAAAAGAAGCGGCTGGCGACTCCACATGTATCAGAGGAAGCATGTGGTAGTCTGCAGCCCTCCCCGGTTCGGCAGAGGGGGTGGAGCAGTGACCGGGACGGCTCGGAAGAGTAGGGTAATTGGCTGGGTACAACTGGGGGGGAAATTCCCAAAAAAAAGAAAGAAAAAAGTAAGTACATCAGCCCTTCTTCAAGCTGAACGTCTGTAAAAATAAATAAATAAATATTACAAATGCTACCTAACCTGTATAATTCTTCCCTCAATTTTACATGTTCGGCTCATTTGTGAATGCAAAACATTACCAAATGACTAATTAAAAGCCATAAGATTGGCATATTAAGAAGCTTCCATTGGAGTGAGTGCACCAATCCCAAGGAATGTGGTGCGACTTGTTCACAGCAGGCGTTTGTCCGGAGCGAGCAATCTTGTTTTTTGTTTCATGTTTTATTTTCCCTCTTTTTCTCCCCAATTGTACTTGGCCCATTACCCTATTTTCTGAGCCGTCCTGGTCACTGCTCCCTCCCTCTGCCAATCCGGGGAGGGCTGCAGACTACCACATGCCTCTTCCGATACATGTGGAGTCGCCAACCGCTTCTTTTCACCTGACACATGACAGTGAGGAGTTTCACCAGGGGGACATAGCGGGTGGGAGGATCACGCTTCCACCGGGTTCCCCCTCCCCCTCAAACATGCGCCCTGATTGACCTGAGGAGGCACCAGTGCGGTGACCAGCACACGTACCCACATCCGGTTCCCACCTGCAAACACGGACGCCTGACCAAGCCGGAGGTAACACGGGGATTTGAACCTGCGATCCCAGTCTTGGTAGGCATCGGAATAGACCGCTTTGCTACCCAGACGCCCTGGAGCGAGCGATTTATTTGTAAATCAGCTAGAGCATATTTCAAAATGTCTGAATCAGAGCAACCAAGAAATAAGAGAGCTTTTTTTCACTCCGCGTAGAGGATGAAATCAATAGCCAGCAGTGTAGCACAGTTATCTGACTAATCAAGAATGCCGAACTAATAAATAAATAACGTTAGAGTTGCTGATGGCGTAATTTAAGGTATCTTACACATGTGGGGAATGAGACAGAAGGCAGTGTCATGTCATGTGTGAACAAATACTATCCCTAAATGTTATGGATAGAAGCTGTGTATGCGAACGTGGAAAGACCAGCGTGCCGGCAAAACCTTTCCAACAGTGTTAGAGAATGTATGCCCGAATGCAGCTATACAGCACATGTGTGACACAGTTATTTCCATCCAAATTCAAAACATGCACACGCTGCGGTGTTACCCCCCTCCCAACCTCTGTCACTCGAATCAGTTGGCTGACCCCCGATGCTGTGAAACACTCTCTCAGGAAACTGAAAGGCTTGCTATTGCTCTCTTTCATACTCCCTCTCTTCTCGCATGTTCCTCCTCTCCCATCAGCCACCTATCCTGCTGCGTATGGCCTGGTGGGCCAGCCATTCCCCCACCAGCCCACACTAGTGGCACAGCAGCCACAGCAGCCCCAACAGCTGCAGCAACGAGAAGGTACATTTATAAAGCTCGAAGCTGGGAGAAAAGATCTCCATCATTACATGCATTCATCAGACTATATTCAACCAAGTCAGCTGAGGTTTGCTATTCAGTATCTCAAATTTTATAGAGGATGCAGCTTATGAAAATGTCAGTGTTTTTTTAAAGCTCGAAAGGCATTGGATATAAAGTGCATGCTGGAACAAGTCATGTTGTAGGAGCAGGTGTAAGTCTTATGAAATGACTGGCTGAGGATGAAATGTGGATATCTCCTTTTGGAAGCAGTCTGTTCATTTGCCAAATCGACAGCAAATCTAAGTTATGGATGTATTTCCTCTGTTTTTCAGTTTTTCTATTGTAATATGATTTCCTATTAAAGCACAATACAATAGTGGGTTTTCCAAAACATAGTTTTCAGCACAAGACTCGCTTTAATTCAAAAATATTGTTTTCTACATTTTCCTGTTTTTTTTTTTTTTGTACTTTTGACTGCATGCTAGGCACTCACTATGTAAATGGAAATGAGGTGTCAGGATAATAGCCTTACATTCATTTTTGGAGACAGTCATTTTGACTGGCCTGTCATTCTGTACCATCCATCTGAAATTACGGGCACAAAAGAATTCCAAAATTATGTGCATTATTGCAGCATTGCTATTCTGTGAGTGCTTCTTCAACACTGCAATTCCCACTGGATGCCTGAAAGAGCCCCTAACCCCCTGTCCTCTCTTGTCATATCGGTCTCTCCTCTCCTCTCCACTCCCCTCGCTTTCCCTCCAGGTCCTGAGGGCTGTAACATCTTCATCTACCACCTGCCTCAAGAGTTCACCGACTCCGAGATGCTGCAGATGTTCCTGCCCTTTGGCAACGTCATTTCAGCCAAGGTTTTTGTCGACCGAGCCACCAACCAGAGCAAATGCTTTGGTGAGTAATGATGTTGGTGTTGGGGGTTTTTATGATGGTAAATTATTGTTGCCCTGTATTTTTTATACGGTCCTCAGAGGTTTTTTTTCTGATGCAAGAACAAACATACCATATTTTAATAAAACAATATCGTTTTGAGACTTTTATCCAAAGTACCTTACAGTACCCTTGAGTGTATTTAATTTTGGCATGATTATAACCACAGCAGAGAATAACCTCTAACTCGGGGCGTGTTCAGGGGGGAGGGGGAACTGGGGGGAGTAGCGTGATCCTCCCACACGCTACGTCCCCCTGGCGAAACTCCTCACTATCAGGTGAAAAGAAGCGGCTGGCGACTCCACATGTATCGGAGGAGGTATGTGGTAGTCTGCAGCCCTCCCTGGATCGACAGAGGGGGAGGGAGCAGTGACCAGGACAGCTTGGAAGAGTAGGGTAATTGGCCAGATACAATTTGGGAGAAAAAAAGGGGGGGGGAAATCCCCCCCCAAAAAAGAATAACCTCTAACTGTTGTAGTGTCACCCTCCACCCAGTGAGCTGTACAGAACTGCAATAGTCAATAAGCTATTCCCATAAAATCCTCCAGATTTCTTGTATATATTTTTTTAATATTTTCAGTCCTGCACCACTGTTTTGATTCCATATCATCAAGAATTTTGTTTGATTCTTTCATCTGTTGTTTCTCCCCTTCAGGGTTTGTGAGTTTTGACAATCCATCAAGCGCCCAGACAGCCATTCAGGCCATGAACGGCTTCCAGATTGGCATGAAGAGACTGAAGGTGCAGCTGAAGAGGCCCAAGGATGCCAACAGACCCTATTGAAGATGGTGAGTGGAGTGGCAGCTGGAAGAGGAAAAAGGAGGGAGTAGGGCAGGGTTGGCTTGATAGACAGTGGGCAGGGTGTGTGAACGGTTTTGGAACAGAATGGATGTAATCAGGGTGTCAGTATTTAAAGGATTATCTGTCTTTCAGTAGGATGTTAACATGTCAATAACCCTAGATTAATTTGAGTGAGATTGAAGTACTGTAAATGAAACACCAGTTTAGAGTATATTACAAAAGGATCAGTGAAGATAATGGGCTTGTTTACCAGTGGCCGTTCTATTTATTGTGCTCAATAACTAGCCAGAGGTGAATTTGTTATCCAGTGTAGTTTTTGCACAATTCAATGTTTTATTTAACCAGTATTTTATGGTAGGGCTGAAAACAAGTATTGCTCATCATTAATTTTTATTTTACTTTTCATTTATTGTTTTTTTTTTCTGTGCTGTGTCATACATCATTTTTCCTGAACATAAAACATCACACCACTCTCAAGACTGTCCTGTCCATACATATATCGTGGAGGCTGCATCGCTATGGCTAAGGTTGCCTTAGCAACCGCTAAAACCTCCCCCTTCCTCTCACTGCGTTGTAAGTTAATTGGCCTGTGTTGGTTGCTGTGGCGATATTGCCTGTGATGGTTGCCATTAGCAATTTTGTTTTGGGCCGTTGCCTTGATTCACCATGCTCAACTGCATGGCGAGTTACTGTGGCGACCATGAACTGTGTTTGGTGCGTTGTGAGTTTCCTCTTATTATTTTGTCCTGAAAACACTGATCAACAACTGTAATGTCACCTTGTATTTTTGTAAGCAACTGATTATCATGACATGCTATTTTTGTAGTCCTATTTGAAGGTGCTTTGCCAAGAGCAAATTTACCCAGCTGGTAATCGCTAGTCCATCAAATATGGGTATATTTGATTTTTTTTTCTTATGGACTTCTGCTTTTGATTAGAAACCTTTTTGTTGTTTGTCATGATTATCATTCTTACATATTCCCTACGTTTAGTTTGGTTGGTGTGGTAGTTTCGGTGAGTGCAGGGTTTTTGTTTGATTGTAACTCAACTCCGAGTGATTTTTGTGCCTGAACTTTGTTTGGTTTTTGTGAGATTGAAAAACGTGTCCTTGTAAATGGTTGACAAAATAGTGTGTATATACATCTATATATATCTATATATATAGTATATGTGTGTGTGCGCTGTGAGTGAGTTTGTGTGTATGTGTGTCTCTTTGTGTCTGTGTCTGCCTGAGTGCGAGTGTTCTAGTGCATTTATTTTTTTGTACGTGTAATCTGTAGCTTTGGAAAAAGTATTTGTGCATACGTGAATGTGTGTGTGCGTGCGTGCGTGCGTGTGTGTGTGTGTGTGTTGTACTGTACAAAGTAAGACACTAACCTTTTTAAGGAGGGTTTGGTTAAAATTGTATGGTTATTGTAATACATGCTGTTGGATGAGGAACTACATTCCTCTGTAGGAATTCTGGGTTACCAGGGACATATCCGTCTCTCACACAGCCACCTACACGACAGGTTAATTATGTAGGCGATGAGATAGCTCATTCCAAAAACTTTGAAGAAAATGGCCTTGAATGAGGGTGAAAAACCGATTCAAGCAATTAAGAGTTCCTTCAATTCACAAGATAGTGATTAACTTACAGATTCACAGGATACCAACCAGAATTCCTACTGTGCATGTTCTAAAATAATTTTGCCTGCCCAGAGGAGATGAGAAGCTTTTTGATAAGAACGTGCACACCCTTGCAGCTGTATGGCTGTCACTGTATGCATTGCATGGACACTAATTGGATACTGACACTTTTCCTGAGGGATCAGTGCAAGCAGTGTGTATTGCAGATACTAGCCTTCTTCCAAGGACTAAATTTATTCAGTATGGATGTTTTAATGGTGTTTGGTTCATGATATTCTGTTTACGTTTTTGTTTGTTGTTGTGATTGTTTTTAATATTTTTTTTACTTCCTCTTGCCTTCCAGGGAAACGTGAAAGCTCAATCAAGAAACCACTTGGGAAGTCCCAGCCTTTCGGTTGTTTGACCAATTGCATAGCACAGGAGCAACACTTCGCAAACTCAATATCACCTGTATGTGCTTAAAAACAACAACAGTATCAACAACAACACTAATCAACAACAGCGGCAATTCTATCCACAGCTACAGTATCCGCAGCATTGGAGGTGTCAAGTGCTCCAGAGTTCATAGCATTCCACAGCTGGATTCATTTATATAATGTACATACTCTGTTGTCAGCTACAAGATATACATGTTAAGAGAAAGCATATCACTGATGTTATTCTACTGAACAGGGTTTTACTGTATAGTGTGATTTGTGGTCTATGGCGTAAGGGGGGGGGCAGTCTATGAGGATGGAGGGAAGAGATGGGAGACACCATGGCAATAGGAAATTGCTATTCTGTATGATTACCGTGGGAATATTGTTATGTAGGGTTAGTTTTATTATTTAAAGGTAATTTAACCACAGGAGTAATTAAACTGAAAGAGAAATGGTTCTCCCCTTACTGTATATACGTTGGTGTAAAATGGAGTTAAGGAAGTAAAACTTCATCAGTCAAAATTCTCTGCTGCCACTACTTTTAACATTGATGTAGTGGGAGGGAGGGCTTGGGATTTTTCTATCTTGATTTTTTACGTTTAATTTATTTGTTAATCAGTTGATGATGGTGATGATGATGATGATGATGATGATGGGGATACATGGAATTTTTTTTTATTTCTTAAAATACAGGATTCCTGTAGTCTTCAAAGGCAATGGACACACTTATAGTAGAGTTTTTAATTACATAAATGTACTTATGGAAGTAAAAAAAACATAATGTTTCTTTATTTATTCTCTACAATCGCTGTTTTAAAACATACGTCTTTAAAGAAAATAAAGTACAGTTTAGAAGAAAAAGGTTTGTGAGTGCATGCACTGTGTGCATAAAAACAATCATCTTCGATGCTTTATCAGAAAATTGGCTTTGCTCTTTAGAGTGATAAATCACATGGAAATCTGAAATGGCGTGTCTTCTTTTTCCTGGCATATCCAAAATGTAAAACACCAGCCACAAGTGATTAGTAAGAGCCTGGTGACCCTTTAAGTGTGTGATTGGAAAAAGCAATCCAGAGAAGTTTGCTGCTCTCTATAGGGTTGAAGAAGTACTGTGCAAAGTGGGCCAGCTCTTTCTCTTTAGGAAAGCAGAGTTTGATCACACGGAATAGATTTTACAGGTTAATCTGTGATTATTCACCATTACCTAATTTGTTAGGAGCTGCACATGATGTCTACAGCTGCCTGAATGCATTGCCATTGGCAAGAAGACAAGACACTCCCATAAGACTTCAGCTGTCCAAATACATTTTTTGACAGTGGCCCAGGGACTATATCAGATGTGAATGGTTTTGGACCCTTGTTTCAATGACTTTATGGTTAATTAGTGATATTACTGGCACGCGCGTGCCCCTTAGAGACGGAGACAGAGGTGCATTGTGGGGGAGTTAACCCACCACCAGGGTGTATGACGTGTGTATCTGCCTTGCCAAGGCTTTCAGGCTTGGCTAGATGCGTCCAAACACGTCTCGGTGTTTTTTCGTATGCCGTAAAGCGCCGACGTGTTGTGCAACATTTTGTATTCGTAACAGATTAAGTTTGCTACGCGTCGGTGGCTTCGCGTTCCCGCACACGGGGAGCATAGTCTCTTTTTTTAGATTATTATTCGCTCTATTTTTAGATGATTGACACATTCAACAAAGTTGCGTACAAGAAGCAGGCGAAATTGCAACTGCAATAACGCTTGTGCTTTCGATACGCTGCTTTACTAATGAAACGTGTGTTCATAATTTAAACAATAGTTGGGGGAGTAATAAACAAAATATGTAACTGTATTCATTTCTTTACGTGAAACGGGAACGTATAATCAGGTCCGCGTTAAGTCGATGCGTGCGCGTTCCCGCGATGCCACGGATATTGGCAGGATACATATTCTGTCGGTGATACAAAATTTGACATCACACGACGTCACTTTAAATAGACCCGTTCTCCGCCCCCTCTGCTTCCTATAACTATCGTTTTACTCAATCCATTGAACAACCCGGCTCAACCGAAACGAGCCCTCGGCCGACTCGAAATCAGATTGATGGGACGTAAAAAGTGGAAAAAAACATGCCAGAGCTGAATCACGACTAAAGGGGCAGAGTTGGGGGAGAAAGGGACCAACAGACGTTCCGTTTTACTGAGCATGTTGTAACCCTGTGGTCAGAAGGAGGAAAAAAGGCGAACTGCAGCAGAATTGTCAACGATCAACAGGTTGGAGGTCTGATGGCGAGATCGATTTAAAAAAAAACCCCACACATTTTGTTTTGAGAAGCGAGGGTGGGGAGGCCTACGCAGAAGTGAGGCGAGCGCAGCGGCAACATCGCCGTGCAAGATTACACACCCGTACAAACTAAAGCAAGAGAGGTAAGTTGGCGCACCGTTATGTGATGATACTTAGAAGGTTCATTTGCAAACCTGCTCGACTTTAGAAAAAAAACGGTCTCTGTTGGGCTCCATTCAAAAGGGCTGACCAAAGACTACAATGCCGGTGCACACCTTTGTGCTGCTATTTTTAGTCGGGAGAGAAGTCATCTCAAGGGGGGTAATGTGGGGCTTTGACTAGAGTATATACCCGCGAATTTACAGAGAGACACACCGCAAAACACTCTGGTGTTTCTGGTTTATGAAGGAATGTGATTCAACGTCAAAGTTTGCACAGCCTGTAAGGCCTTCGCTCTCCCCTGATGTCGATCGTGTTTATTCAGGAACACCGCGATAAGTGAAGGTCGTAGTAACATAAAGCCTTAACATCACACCGCGGGAGCCGACTGCAAGAAAATTGGATTTGTAGTGAAACGGGGGGGGGGGGAGAGAAAAGAAGGGCCTCTGCAGCCTCTCCGCTACAAACTATGGACGTGAAAGAAAAAAAAAGTTTAGTCAACCGGAAATGCGTGCAGATGTGTCACTGTTTGTTTTGTAAGGCTAGGTGGTTTGTTTGTTGGAAACGGTATGTAAGACAAATCGGAGTTGTATGAGTGTAGTTTATATTTTATTTTTTTTGAAGATGTCTGTTATTGGTAATTCCCGCTATGTCCGGGAGCCACCCTGCTTGCGCCATGCTCGAACCACTCCCTGAACAGTTAACGCTGCGCAGCCCGCCGGGCCGTCTCGTCACATTAAAGCCTCCTCGCATCGCTGTTTGCCAAGAGTGGGACGGCACCCACGTGAGAATGAGTTCATCCCCAGTCGCAGGCTTATTTCGGTCTCCTGCTGGCTGGCTGGAGAGGCGGACGGCTCGGTCTTTTCGTGCCCATGTGAGATTTCAGCGTCCGGTGGAATGATACGAGATTGAAAGTGGTGTTCCTCATTCGGGATCGTTTACTGCAGAGTATTATTTTTCCTTGCAAAATGTCCGTTAGTCTGTGTTGAGCGATATGGAGTTTGGAGCTTGCTGTTTTTTTTAGCATGTAATGTTTGAATCTACTTTCACTTGCTGCAATTTGGCCTCCTTAGCCTCTGGTGCAGGTCCTGCTCTTTCATTTAGACTCTCCTTCACTAAAGCTATTTAGCGACCCCCCCCAAAAAAAACATTGTACACTCGTATAAACAAATGTTATGCACTTATCTATCATGGATGAATATTCTAGTGACACAAAAATATTTGCTACAGCCATAGTTCTGCCTGGAGACTCTGGCTCCAACCCTTTCACCTCCTTGCTTCTTGGTTGATATTCAAGGAATCAAGCCTACTGTGCCTTGGTAGCCGTAGTAGTGTTGAGTAAATAGTTAATTTTACATTAGCTGGGATTTTCTATAATATCTAGGCATGGATATGCCACATCCCATTCCAGCATGGAGTGGGATGTGTGCCTGAAATCTGCTCTAGCCCTGTTATGATTTCTAGTTGCTGCTGTTGGACAGTTTTTGTTCATTGAAAATATTTAATTCACTCCCTCGCTGGCTTGGATGCATTTTGGATGCAAACCCACATTCATTTACCCATTTCAACATATTATTCTGAGAGCCAATTAATCCCCTTTTCACGCACAAATTTTCTAAACGTGGCCTCTTGAGCATTCAAAAGACTTGTTAACATCATAACTTTTAGTTGGAACCAGCAGCTTGTGCAGCAGGTCACCTGTTAACAGGAATGAACATTTTGAGAAAAAGCTCTCAGCCTTGAATCTTAGATGTCTTTTCCAACGCCATCATTTTTGGAGTTGACCTGAGAGATCTTGATATATTCCTGAAACAACTGGTGTAGCAAACAGGGTGTGGAGGGGCCAGTGAAGTCTGTGATTAACTGTGAAAAGCAGGCTTGGCTGATATTTAATCTCTGCGTTTGAAAGTAACATTTCTCTAGAAAGCTACAACTAACCAAGGCGGATTAGGCTTGGTTGTTGTGCATTACAGGAAGCTGATAAATGGTCAAGGTCCATGTGCACAATACTTGTTGGATCTGTCAGGATACAGGAGACCAGACCATCTGGATATTGTGACCCCTTTGTCAGGCTAGTTTGACATGCTAAGGGCCATTAAATCACTGATCAAAGTGAGCCTTCCAAATAAAAGCGGAAAAAGGGACAAGTTTTTTCCCTTTTTTTTAAATATCTAATTCTGTAGGAAACAGGTGCAGCCATGCTGACCTCTCTTGTCCTGTGACTGCAGAAACAAAGGTGTCATAGTCACATAAATATCACCCTTGCCTTTGATAATGACTACCAGTGTAATAAAATTCTACTCAAGGACTAGCTATCCGATTGAGGACCTGCCAGTAATGACAGTGACACTGATGTCATCCACTTGTCCTCGGACATTCAAAACGGGCTGAGGTCCTTTTGCTGTATATACGTTATTTTTCTGTGTCTACCCTCCTTTCAACAAATAGTCACCAATCATGTCCTTTGTATTCGGGCATCAGAGATTGGAGTCAGATTTTTCCAACTACATGTTAAGGTGCATATGTAATGTACTGTGTGAAATGGCGGGAATTAGGCTACATTTTGAATGTCATTGAAGTAGGTGCTATGTGTTCAAAGGAACTTGGCTGACTTGTTTTGGGGTAATTACATTGGTTGCTGAGAGGCTGTTGCAGTCTTTTTATTTGTGAAGGAATTTTGTTATTTATTGTTGCACAGATTATTGTGGAGAGGGACTTGGGAATGGGAGGAAGGAGCTGATGTGCAGTTTACAGTAGGTTGCAAGTCAACTTGTCCACAAGGGTTGGAAGCACATGGCATGCATCTAATGCCCCCCATGACTGTCCCCATTTCAGTTACATGGAACATCCCCCCCCCCGGCATTATTAAAGCAGCAATGCTAACAGGCCGTTGTAATGTAACACCAGCAGGTGTTAGTGGATCACAAATTATAAAAGTTATGTAAACTATGAGTCTGAACTTTGAAGCTTGACAGGTTGGAGGTGTCTGAATGGGAATCAGCCAGGTTGAGCGACTATGCAAACATGGATCTGAACAACCGAACAGTATTTTTCAGATAAAAAGACCCACTGGCAAAAACGGAAAGTAATACGAAAATGAGGTGCAAGATAATTGCACTCACTGAACTATCCATCCATTATCCGAACCGCGTATCCTGCTCTCAGTGTCGCGGGATGCTGGGGCCAACCCAGCAGTCATTGGGCGGCAGGCGGGGAGACACCATGGACAAGCCACCAGACCATCACACAGGGCCCACACACACACACACACACACATTCACATTCATATCTAGGAGCAATTTAGTATGGCCGATTCACCTGACCTACATGTGGGAGGAAACTGGAGCACCTAGAGGAAACCCACGCAGACATGGGGAGAACATGCAAACTCCACACAGAGGACAACCTGGGACGACCCCCAAGGTTGGACTACCCCGGGGCTCGAATCCAGAACTTTTCTTGCTGTGAAGCGACCGTGCAAACCATTGCGCCACTGTGCCATGAACTATGTCAATTTAATTTTGGGGTGGCATGTTTAAATGAAAATGGCTAAAAGAATAGTTTTTCACTTTTTTCTTCAATAATGATGACAACAGGAACAATAAGTCCCCCGAAATAGTTGCTGTTATGGATGCCCAGCTACATTTATTGCTCCCAATCAAGTATTTGTCTGTCCCAGAAGATGAATTGCAATACTTATCTAATGACACATGGAATGAACATCTAGGATGACATTCTTTATTTTTAACTTACCCCTTCCATCTCCTACGAGACCTCACAGAAGTCTGTAACAGAAAGTTATCACAAATTTTTAGCTAAATGAATCTTTGTCGGCTAATCCGACCTCTTTCCTCATCAGGATGTTATCGCAGCTGAGTGACTTCATATGGCAGGACTGGATTTGGTTTCCTGAAGGCCTGGGCTGGGCGGACCTGAAAGACCACGATGGCAAAGTCTTCCCTAAATTACCGGACCTCTGGGCCACCATCCCCATCACTGTCTGCTTCCTGGTCATCAGGCAGATATTCGAAAGGTCAGCTGTCATTAATTGGTACCCCCTCAAATAGACTTGACTGTGTGCTGCAGTAGTCTTAATGATGCTACGTTTTGAATTTTCACTGTACAGTTTTTCATGGTGCGGTGTCATTTGCCTATTTATCCTCCCCCAAACCCCGTCTGGCTACTTCGCATGTTTTCTCTGATGAGTATCACTGAAAAACTGGTAGGGTCAGAGTCCCCTATTTCTAAACACTGCTCATCACCTCTTCCTCCTTCCAGGACAGTGGCCATTCCTCTGGCCTCTCTACTTGGGGTGAAAGACAAACAGCGCATCAGAGCCACTCCCAATCCCGCACTTGAGTCCTATTTCTGTAATGCATCGAAGCATCCCACGCAGGTAAACGCTTAACCTACTCGCATACAGTGCAAAGACATGCCGGGTGTATGTCTTTTCTTTTTGGCAATAATACAACTTGAGAGCAAGTAATTAAACCACTTGGGTGGGGGGGGGGATGTTACATATGTCACATCTAAATACTATGCTATCAATTCTATTTTCTTCCTTTGCTAGGGTCTGACTACCATAATTCAGTGGTTTTAGACATGAAAGGTGATGCTGACTTGTCTCTCTGTCTTCTGTGTTTGGGGCAGAGCTGCATGGAGAGTTTAAGTAAACAGACAGGCTGGTCAGTGCGACAGGTCCAGAGGTGGTTCCGGAGGCGGCGGAACCAAGACCGGCCCAGCAAGCTCAAGAAGTTTCGTGAGGCCAGGTAAGCACATTTTCACCATGAGACCCTCTACAAAACAAACAACAACAAAAAAACCTATTATCTGTTCTCCCGAGAACGTTTCTCAAATGTTCAGTCTGAATCGTGTCAGGAATGTGTTTTCAGGGCGCATGTCGCTCATTCGTATCTATTTTGTGTTCCTGACTAACTAAAGCCTTGATTTTAAGAAAAAAAAGGCACGGTGAAAAGAGGTTTAAGCACTGCTACTGTTAGCACAGGGTAACAAGAAAGCAATTAGCAGTTTGACACAGCATGCACATATTTGAAGGGAGCATATTGTGCTCACTTAAGAAGTACTTCCTGTATCTGTTTTTTGTGTCTTCATTTCTGTTTCATCTGTACATCTTAAGATGGACACGTGTGCCAAGTGTTTATTCTGCAGGTTTGCTTATCACTAATTAATCTTGTTTTGAAGGGAGCTGCTTTGATATAGGCAGATGAATGGGATGGCTGAGTTTAACGGGTCTGTGGGGATTAAAAGTTAACTGGCAGTAGTCCAGCAGCCTAATTTTTTTTATACCTCCTAACAGAAAGAATCTTGATCTATTCCTAGATAAGGTTGTTTTTAGTAGTAGCTGCTTGGCCTCCAAACTCGAGCCCAAACATTTTGGCCCTGCCGCCTGTCTCCCATTATATCTTCATCAGAGGCTCCTAATTCCCGTACCGGGGACAATGGCACCATTGATTCCTCTTCAAAGTCGGGTCATAATTCAACATGGCATTTAGTAGGCTAAATAACTAAACTCGTATAAATGTCATCATTACTCACAAAACTGCAAACAGAATTTAAGATAGGGGGGTGAGATTATAATTAACGTGTGAGAACCCAATTGTTAGCAAGCTAGCTAGCTAGCAATTTAGGCAAATTAGCTGACGAGTGTGTTACTATTTCAACAGCAAAGGTAGAAAAACACATTATGTAGTCGAAAAACTTAGCAATAAGACAATGACATATTAGTGTTTGGCCTGCAAACCTCGCCTTCATTTAAACTCACCAGTCACTTTCATTGTATCTCCAAATCGGAGCCACGTTGAGAACAAGGTTTTTAACGACCAAAGACGGTCATATGACCATTTTTGATTTTCAGAGTTTAATGAATGTGACAAAAAAGATACAGACCTGCCACTCCCTGAATGCTCCTAAAATTGCATATATTTGCATTAAAATGGGTTTTAGATCAATTGCACACAAAAAAAAAGTTATGATAAGAGCTACCTAAAACGACCATGACCGGTCAAAATGACCGCATGTAATTTGCACGTGATCGTGCATGTCATGTCACTATTTACGACGTGTGTTGGTCACATCATTTCCTTCGCGAAGTTCATTGCTCTGTCCTAGAAACACAATTGCATTCTCCAGTGCAGAGTAATAGTCTAAACTTGATTTTTGATTATTTCCAACATGTCTGGTTACAGACGCTGTTTCAGACGCACCATGACTACCACCAAGGCATTGCAGTATTTACAGGAGTTGAACAGTGGCCATTTTGAATTGTTTGAAAAATAGTATTAAAGTTGTTAAAATGTTAATTTTGGTGTCAGTCGTTTCTTAACAGGCATACTAACATATGTAATGTATTAATATCTCAACTGAGTATTTATCTTGACAGAATATAAAGTTTAAGGACCGCCATGGTCATTTTAGGTTGGAGTGAAATCCCAGTCGTTCTATTAAGAACCTTGAGGAGGCTTTATTTTGTTTACAGTGTGTACCAAAAATAGTGTCTTGTTTTTAGGCTTGATTTCAAAAGTGTGCTATGCAAAATGACACCTTGTACGTGTACAGGCTCTGAGGTTACTGTGCGTTCTCTTACAGTTGGAGATTTACCTTTTACCTTCTTGCTTTCTTTGCTGGCCTGGCAGCCCTCGTTGATGTGAGTATTATATGCTACAGATGTGAAATTCCTGTTTGTCACAAAATGCCCTTTTCTGAAACGTTAACATTGAATGGAGACACTTCGTAAAATGTCAATTGACAAAAAGTTTTCTTGCAAAGTAATATGTGGATTACATCTTGCCTTCTGGTGGCACATTGCTCTCTGATGCCATGTGCGGCCATTGTTTTCCCCAGTGTTGCTGCTGGGTGTCTGCTGTTTGGCTTTTAAGTGGTAGCACTTATTATGTGTGGTGGTACAGTTTATATGAATGCAAGTTGGCGGCTAAGACACGCACTTAATGACAATTACTCTCCATTTCCTTGTAGAAACCGTGGTTCTATGATATGAAGCAAATGTGGGAAGACTTCCCAAAAATGGTATGCCTGTACTCTGTGACGTGTTTTATTATTATACTCAAATGGCTTCATCAGTTTTCATTTTGGAATTTGTCCCCGAGAGTTACATCATTGTAAAGGGTGTTATGTTACCTGAGAGAATCATGTCAAGTTATCTGCTCAAATTGCTTGTAATTTGTTTACCAAATGAATGAACTCGGAAAACTTGTTGGTATCTCATCTTTCTAAGAGCCTTTTCTTTCTCTTTTCCTGCCAGCCACTGCTGCCCTCTCAGTACTGGTACTACATGATTGAACTTGGCTTCTATATTTCATTGGTTTTTAGCGTGGCGTTTGATGTCAAACGCAAAGTAAGTGAAATGTAACTGTCTTTAATGTTATCAACCCACTGTACAACCTGTTTGGGGGAGGGGGGATGACACACTTCTGTTCAGAGACATCTGAGTCATTTCCAGTCAGTAAGTGCAACATATAACATGCTTCCTCGTGTGTGGTGTATTTGAAGTTGGATGTGATGATTATCCATCAAACCTGCCAGCACTGAGTAGAACTATAACCCATTACTGTGCTAATAATGCTTATGTCCAATTCAGTTGTGCTGTCCCACTTTTTCCAGTTTAAGCTGTATAATAAAACTACAATACATACTGTGCAGTGTTCACCATTCACTTCAGCTGGGGGAAAAAAAACCCAGTCTTTTCAGTCAGCTACATATTTAAAGCAGTAGCGACATGTTAATGTGAATATCTCAGTACTTTGCAAGTTAATATGTGACAGGTGTTTTGTGGGACATTTTGCTGTGGCAGAGTGATCAATGATTTTTCCTACTCGCCTGAACACTGGAAAGTGTCAGGCCCAATGCCTGCTGGCAAAACGCCTGGCCTCAATTCAAGCCTTTTGCTTTATAAACTCAATTCAACAAGTGCAAAGACCTAATTCTTAAAGCCCAAAACAATGGTTTTGCAGACAGTAGAGAGTCGCTGAGCCTTAATCTGGTTTTAAGCTTTTGTAACATTATTTTTTTTCCTTCATACTTGAATTTCGATATGTTTTCCAGCAGTGAAGCTTAGTAAATCATTTGTAAAATCCACAAAAAACAAGTATCTGCACACACTGATTGGTGACTAATCTTTACAGCCGGTTCAATAAGTGACAAAACACAGTTTGAAGATTCTTTAGATTTATTTTGTCATGCTGTTTGGGGGAGAAAAAAACAATACAGTTTTCACATTGACTGTCCCCCTTTTTTCCACAGGATTTCAAAGAGCAGATTGTGCACCATATAGCCACCATTTTCTTGATAAGTTTCTCCTGGCTGGTCAACTACATCCGGGCAGGGACTTTGATCATGTTGGTGCACGATGCCTCAGACTATCTAATGGAGGTAGGTACAACATCATGCTAAAATGGCCTGAACAGCACTTTCGGGGTCGCCTTGCAAGAGCACTAGCTGTTTCTCAGGTGTGGAAGAGGGAGAGGTTAAGCAATCAATGGCTCTCATTGGATAAATGTGAATGCAGCATTTTTTCCAAAGAAGAAAGCTAATTTCACCATGTACCTCATGTTACAGATTTTCCAAAACTACCATAATTGTTTTACAAGTTCCCTGCGTTAACTAAAACATTGATGTTTCCAGGAGGTTAATAGGGTATCTGCAGCTGTAAGATAGATAGATAAGGGTACAATAAATACTGTTTAACATAAAACGGAAAATAAGGATCACAAAAAATGGGATTGAAGGCAATTTAATAAGCACCATATACAATGTTTGGTTGGTGTTTTTTTTTTCATGCTCAAAAAGTCCCTATTTAATTAGAAGAATAATTATGTTGACCTGTGGCTGATTTAAGAGTTGGCTGATGTGTGTAAAGTTAAACATTTACAGTATATTTGCCACAGTGTGACTCTTCATATTAATGGATTTACAGATTAGATTCTGTCACATCACCTGATTATGGAAGAACACATGTTCAGACTTTGGGATGAGGCTTGTTAAAAGTCATTGAGTTTAAGATAATCCTCCAGTGACACCACATGACCTTTTTTGTATTATCAAGCAATGTTGAAAGAATAACATGCCCCAAAATAAAATTGAGTGTAGGAAAAAATATAGTTTCTAAATTGAAATATTTTTTTTATATATACTTAGCATTAAACACCTAATGTGCTTGGACTAGGAATTTTGTTTTTATTATTTATTTATTTTTACTAAATCAGTTCAAAGCACAAAATGACACCTACATATCTTAAAACGTGATGATAATGAAAATTGACCGGGATCATCTTGGGTGTATTACAGGTCAGATGCCGCCCTTAAGGCAACATTATACATTATGCATGATAACGTGCAACACGGCATATTATCACAAAGGTTGCTCAGCATTCACAGATAGTCGTTTACTGTCTTCACAGGCTTCTCTCGCTCCCTTTTACCCTGCTGATATTCAGCTGTATGGTGATAATGAGAAGGTCGAAACAAGGAGGAGCTATGAGTCACGGTGTCTGTCGTTCTCTTGCTTCTCCCCTCCCACCCCCACCCCCACCCTTTGTTTTTTTACAAGTCTTTGAGAGTAGCAATGTAGACCAGTGTGTCCCCCTCCTACAGTTCAATGGCTGCCCTCTAGAGGGGGAAAAAAATTTCATAGTTTTTACTCTCATCCCTGTTCTCTGTTCATTCTAGTCAGCCAAGATGTTCAACTACGCAGGTTGGAGGAGAACCTGCAATTTCATATTCACCTTGTTTGCTGCAGTCTTCATCATCACCCGCCTTGTAATTCTCCCCTTCTGGTAAGAATAAATTCATCAGACTTACTGTACGAGATGAACATTAGTAGAATTAAGTGGTGACTTGTCCGATGTCCTCGATAAAAGAGTAGCATTTGCTGGTGGTTTTTCACAGCCTTGCGTGTCATTACACAAACATTATCCACAGTCCTGGCTTCTGTCAATAGACTTTTGAGTCTGACTTTAGGTGACTGACTGTAGTCTCTGTTCTTCCTTTGTCCCCCATCCAGGATCATTCATACGACGTGGGTGTACCCCCTGACCCTTTACCCTCCCTTCCTCGGCTTCTACTTTTTCAATGGACTGCTGTTTGTGCTGCAGTGTTTGCACATCTTCTGGGCTGGTCTGATCTTGCGCATGGTCATCAAGTTCCTACCAGGCAATGTATGAAATGCCCCTTTCAGCCCCTCTGAATGCTACACACAAAGTGTCTGCTCTTAATCACCACACACTGCTGTTATTTCAAACCTGCAGTCTGCACAAAATCTTTTCCCTATATTTGAACATGGCAATTTCTCTCCATCTTATTTCTAAAAAGGATATTGTCGAGGACGAGAGGAGTGATAAAGAGGAGAGTGAGTCAGAAGATGAAGACAACAGTTGTGACAAGAGGGAAACATCTAAAAATGGCCACATGCAGAATGGCTACACGCCGCTGAACAACAACCACCGTAAGAAGGAGTGATTTAACGGGGCAGGTGGAGAAGTGTAAGACAGGATGAATCCCCGCACATGGTCTTTACCTGAAGGCCAAATACGGGGAAGAGCGACTGGTGGAAAGAAGAGACGGCACACGCACATGCACAAACACACACACACACACACACACACACACATACCGCTACATTTAATACAAATAATGCAAACAAGTAATAAACATAGAATGGGAATCAACCAGGTTATACTGTAATAAGCATTTTTTTTAAAAACAGTCCTTTTTTGAAGCTGCACCAATAATATCCTGCTCTGTTGAGCACACTCGATTCAAAGATGAGATGAAGAGGGTGGTGAGAGCATGAAAGACTGTCATCAAGCCAAGAGGGGCTTGAACTAGGTGTAAGGAATTATGACCTGTGTAGTGCCTTAGCAGCAAAGTATTATCATACCCTCTCCCCTACTCATATTTGCCATGCAAATATGGCTGCAGCTTTCTGTCCTCACTCACTAAAAGCTTATGAAGAGCTGCCTTTGTTGCTGCCATGGGTGTTTCTTCCCGCACAGTTGATTAACGAGCTTCCCAAATCATGCAGACCTCCATCTTGACTGTTGATGAGCTGCCTTTCTCAATCCCTTGCCTCGCCCTCAGAGTAATGACAAAACTAAATGCCGGTCGTTCTCGTTCAGCAGCACCACACCGGGGTCAGTGACATTTCAGTGAGCACTTAATACTGCCATGAATGGTGAGGTACTGCCTTTCTATGGACCACATAACTTTCTGTAGGTCAGTGAAAGTGATGCATTTACTGAAACGCCCTATGTATATTATTGAATTAGCTGTGTGCAGCAAATCCGTTGCTATTCTCGCTGCCAATGATTTCCAGCAGAAAGTAAGTCAATGTTGCAGAAATATATTTGTGTTAATAATACTTCAGAGAGGATTTGATGGTAAACAATTACATTGTTTTTAAATGTTTAAAGAGACGGAGAGATGGGGAAGAGCCACATTTGCAAAGTGTGTTAAATTTACATTTGTTTATGTTCGTCTTAAATACTATGCCCTTTGAGAAGCATAGAGCTCACAGCTTTATCATTTTAGTTTTGTTTTGTTTTTTTGTTAGGATTAGGATTGTATTTTAGTTGTTTGGTTTTATTTTGTTTTATGGTTTACTTGCTGTAAATCCAGTCAACTATCTAGACGGCATTGAGAGAGAACTGTTCACTTTACTCCAAACCAATCATCAATTATTTGTAATTACAATGGACTGGAAATGTCGTTATTTCTAGTTAATGTTAGTTTTGCCCATCCATCCAAAGATGCACTTTATGGGTTTCTTATATGGATCACCGCTGACTATAGTAACCAAGTTTGATAATTGGGTTTGATTTAAATCCTGATGTTTTTTTGTTTTTTTTTTCTTTTCCCTGTTCAGCGTTTGGATTGTGATTTGAGTTTACAGGTTTGTTTCATATTTATTTTCTCCTCTAGAAAAAGAAAAGTCAACGTTTTGTTATCCTTTTGGTTTAATATCTCGTCACAGAAGATTAATGAAATCTTTAGCAAATGGTAAAATGGAACACCAAAGTCTGTTTTTACATGTTTTTTTTATTAGCTTGTAGTTTGCAAGTGCCTTCAGCGTTGTTTCAAGCTTTATGTTTAAAAAAAATAATCTAATTTCTCTCTGCCTTCGAGTGGATTTCTTTTGTTATGTCTTGTGTCCCGACACGTCAGACACTCCATGCACTGTAATGCCATGTCCCTCCCCTTATCGAACTGTCCTGCGCCTCAAAACCCAAAGACCAATCGCCTCCGGTGACTCAATACGCGTTACCTGCGGCACCCTCCTGCGTTTCTTCCTCGACAGTTTTTGTTTTCTGTACTGTGCCAAGTTGCTGAACTATAAGATAAACTACATTGTTGATAACATTTTGAGTCCTTGGAGAGTTTTTTTTTTAATCTGAGAATAGGGTAATTTGACTAACTGAGCATTCAGCTGTTAACCTTTTATGTTGTTTGCAAAGTAAGTTATAGGGCGTTCAGATGGCTTGGCGGTCTATTCCGTTGCCTACCAACACGGGGATCGCCGGTTCGAATCCTCGTGTTACCTCCGGCTTGGTTGGGCGTCCCTACAGACACAATTGGCCATGTCTGTGAGTGGGCGGCCGGATTTGTGGGTATGTGTCCCGGTCGCTGCACTAGCGCCTCCTCTGGTTGGTCAGGGTGCGTGTTGCGGGGGGACTGGCGGTAATAGCGTGATCTTCCCACGCGCTACGTCGCCCTGGCGAAACTCTTCACTGTCAGGTGAAAAGAAGCAGCTGGCAACTCCACATGTATCGGAGGAGGCATGCGGTAGTGTGCAGCCCTCCCCGGATGGGCAGAGGAGGTGGAGCAGCGACCAGGACGGCTTGGAAAATAGGCCACGTACAATTGGGGAGGAACCCCCCCCCCCCCCCAAAAAAAAGTTCTGTAAAATTTTATCTAAAAAATGCAACAGATCACATGCTTTTTGCTAACTGTTAGATAGACGAAAGGCTTTTGCAGCCTTGCCATCACTATTTCTTTTGTAAATACATGTAAACGGCGTGTCGTCATACTAACGTAATATAGCGTATATACTGCCTAAAACACTTCTAAATGGAACCGTGTGCAGGTTCAGTTTACCTGATGCCTGACACGACTTGTAAATGTCAGTGTCGGTTGCTGGATGGCATTAAGTAAAACAAAAGCATAAATGACTCGAGGGACCCCCCACTTCCCAGATTCCTGCGTTCAAAAACGGCGTCAGTAACCAGACATGTTGGCAATAATCAGAAATCAAATGTAGACTATTTCTCTGCGCTGGAGAACGCTAGTTTCTTTTTTTTCTAGGCCAGAGCGATGAACTTCGCGAAGAAAATGATGCGACCAAAACACGTCATAACATGACTCGCACGACCACGCGCAAATTATGCGCGGTCATTTTGACCGCTCATGGTCGTTTTAGGTAGATCTTATCGTAACTTTTTGTGTGCAATTGATCTAAAACTCGTTTTAAATGCAAATATATGCAATTTTAGGGGACTTCAGGGAGCGGCAGGTCTGTATTTTTCTCAGAAAGTTATTAAACTTTGAAAATCCAAAACGGTCATAATGACAGTCTTGGTCGAATGGAGTCCTCAACAAAGCATCAAGAATTGCTGACTGCAACCTCTCTTTACTGGACTTCATATATACTTATCACAAAAAGTAAGGAAAATTGTGTTTGGTAGATTATTTCTTTGTTGTAACAATGCTTTCTTGGTAATAAATCTTATACCGTTGGAAAGCCTGTTTATTTCCATTTTAAATGGGGCCACATTTGTAAGGAACATGCATTTGTGGGATGAGCAGCAGAGCTGAGTATGAGGGTTGCGCCCATGAAAAATTTGCCAAATCTTCTCTGCCAATGCCAAACAGCTTATTTTGCTGTTGCTATTGACTCTTGTTCTGAGCTTCTGGTACCCCAGGTGCTGACAATCAGGTGCCTGATATAAGATTTATTGCCAAGAAGCATTGTTACAACAAAGAAATAATCTACCAAACACAAATTTCCTTACTTTGTGCTAAGTTTATATGCCCAGCACACCACTAAGTTTTTAACCAAAATAATCGAGGACCCCCTCCAACCAGCTTATCACCTTTTCCAGCTCTGCCCTCTGGGAGGCACTATAGATCCTTGGGTGGAAGGACAGAACGCCTTAACAGAAGCTTCTTTCCCCAGGTGCCCCCCCACACACACACACACCACCACCACCTCAAAGATGTGGAATTCTGGCACTTTGCCTGGTGAGTTTAAATGTATACTATATGTGACTTTGCACTGTTTAGTACTGTCCTGCCTGTCTCCCTGACTGCCTGTGGAAAGAAACTATTACTGAGACGGGTAGATGGAAGGAGCGAGAACAGAACATGAGCAGAGTTCTGTTCTCGCTCCTTCCATCTAAAAAACGTTAACAGCATCAAATCACACACCACCTGTGTAGTATATTCTTTCAACTTCCATCAAAAAAGCCAAATCATACAGGCATCTTTGAAAAGCATGCATATAACAGACCTGAGATGGATGCCTCTTAATGTGATTACCAATAGAAAAGCCGAGAGAGGAGATGAGCAGTCATTGTCAAAGTTTGGCAAAGTATGTTTCGCATGACCATCACTCTTCAATCATCAGTGCAGTCTGGACCTAATGGCACCACAGAGCTATTGAAATATCAGATGGCCCAGTCTAGTATTACTGGGATGCTGTAACAATAGGCTGGCACACTTTGGACTGCAGACCAAACTGTTGTCAGTCATGTTAAATTATCTCAAACATTTTTATAATTAGCCGTAGGACTTCTGGACTAACAATAAAAGATCCTTCTCCATAGAGGCTAAAATCCATCATTTGGAATAGTGATCAGGACTTCTTTGTAGGCATCCTTAAATGAACCCAATCCTAATTCTTCTTTCTTCCTTCCCTCTCTTGCCTATTTCCTTTATTGCGGCTGCAGCCTAAAAGCCCTTCTTGGTTAATTGCATATGGTAAAGGATCCCTTTACTCAGAGCCCTGTGCCTCGTCCTCAGGACCGTACCTTGCTACTGGGAGCCAAACTGTGACAATCTCCATTTTAAATTGGGAGGGTCAATTTCCTACCTGCACTTGCTTCTGGCTGCGCAATTTAATTGCTAATGCGTCTCCAGTTTCTCTTGTCCCACGGCTGGACTTTCCTTTCCACGCCTCTACCCCCCTTCACCTCCTTCCGGCCCCTTTTGGCAAGTCTCATTCCTCCCTCTAAATCTTTGCCTTCATTCACGTCAAGGTTTCCCTCCCTTTTTAGCTACTCCTTCAGCCTTGCATGCTGAAGAGGATCAGTGTCATCTAAGGTGCCTGGATTTATAGTTGTGTTCAGTCTAGCAGATGACAGCGCTGAGGATTCCTTTGACAAGAGAACAAAGGCCATGGGGTGTTTGATTCACTTGTGAACTGTGTAGACCGTTATTCAATTCCTGCTTAAGTATTAATAAAGGCTTTACACACCAGGGGGAGGTTGACTCGTATGTGCACAAGGTGCAAGTGTATGCTGGTGTATCTCGTGTGTCTTTGTGTGTATGCATGCATGTGCGAGGGGGGGGTATTTTGTGGGCTGCTGGTCTGCTCATTTTTCCTGATCGTGAGATGAGGGGAAAAGCAAAGAGTTTGGTAACAGACAACTGTCTGCCTTATGTAACTTAAGTTATAAGGAACCTTCAAGTTAAGGCAGACACAGGGAGATGCTACAAGAGCATTTCATAGTTTGGACTTAAGGTGGAAAACATTTGCAGCAGGAGACTTGCAGCAGGCCCCATTTTTTCCCTATTGGAAGAGGAATGGTGAGTTTGAACTCATCCCTGATCCTTGAATGATCCATTCACTTATTTGTCATTACATAGAGAGGTATATACATCTTTGACATTTTCTCTTCTGTCAGCAATGATGTGAAATTCTTTCGTGATGAACATGTACCAGTTTTGCACTTTCAAGAGCGATATGACCAATTCTGAAACATACTAAGCAAGAGAAAATGGCTTGGAACTGATAAACACAGTCTCTTTCTTGTCTCTGTGTCATGTTCTCCAACATAACAATTAATCAGGGCCATGTTGGAAAAATATCTTCATGGAGAATATAGACATGTTTATAGACATGTGTATATGATGCATCTTTTTGTCCTTTCTGGCAAAGGTCCTGTTTTAATTAAAATGGTATTTTAGAGTGTTACCAGAGTTCATGAACAACACGTTTTCCCTCTTGCAGGACTTATGTGGCATTTATGTGGTCTGACCTGCTGTTTATCTACCATCGATAAATGCCAAGATGACTCTGCTGTAAGGGTTAACGGCTTTCTCTCAGCATAGAAGCCTGATGAAACCACCTTCACCCTTTTTTTGTCTGAATTGCTGGTATCATTGTGACTACATTATCACCATCCGACAAAGAGTGTGTCTGCACATCCCTGTGTATCATTTATTCATCAAAAGAGTGGCACTAAACCTAAAGAACCATTGGATTAAAAAAAGAGGAAAAGAAGACATCAGTAGTCCCAATCATCCCCATGGACCAGGCTGCTCCCCCTGCATCGACACAGCTGGAGGTGGATGTGGACCTGGGTTTTGCGCTATTCTTTCTCTTCCTTCTTTGTTTTTTCCTACTGGTGACAGTGGTGCGCTGTGCCCAGACAGTGATGGATCCTTATGGCTCCATTTCAACCTCCACCTACCAGGAGGAACAGATCACTTGAGAGGGAAAAGGTGGCCTATACCGCAGTGGGAGCCTCATAACGCCCCTTTGTTTATAATTTAGAATATGGCAAATGGGTTGACTCGTGGATTTGATAAATCCAGCACAGGGAGTGCCCCTCACTTCATTGTGACAATGCATATGGATGTGTCTCATGAAACTACTGCAATCAGTGAATCAAATTGTCACCGATGTCATAAAACAATGAAGTTTGGTTGAATCTTAAGTGTTTTTGAATTGGGGGCCCTTCAAAGGGAAGAAGGAGAAAAAAATGCTGTTGTTCTGTCTGTGGACGAACAATGTATACCCAACTATCAGCATTATTACCACTGAGTATACAGAATATTTGGATGGTGTCACATTCTAGTCTTCTCCTTAGTACAATATCCACATCTGCAACTACCATTACACCACTGGATATGAGCTAAATTCTCAAAAACCTTGTTCCTGAAAGTCAACTAAGACCACAATACACAGAAAGCCAGAAAACGAGGACAAGAAAATGTGCCGTTATTCTACGATACAGGAGAAAACTTCAAGTAAACTTCGTCAAGTAAACCAAATCCACCATTTCTATCTTTGCATAAGAGGACTGTTCTACGACGGATTATTACCGAAATAACAGTGAATAAATCACTGGTTGATAAAATAAAATAATCTTTCATGCTGCGATTTGATGTGTTATGGTGTAGGTCTGCAACGGTTCGTCACACAAGATATAAAAAGGGGGGTTATTGAAACTGCAATTAAATCCAAGTAAAGCAATATAAGCTATTGCTTCGCTCGACGTCCCAACACGTTCAGACTTCTTTTTTTTTACAGGCCACTGACGTGTTTTTTAGTGTAGTGACGTCGTTGCAACGCACCACGCAGGTCACTCAAAACAGCGATTGGCAGCAGCTTTATTTGTTCCTACCCACATTTCATGAAGACCCGCCCTATTCTGCATCTGATTGGTTAGTAGTCGTTGCCTCAGTTGTTAGGTTGGTTAAGGCGGGTTTAGGGTTAGCCAATCAGAGGCAGAGTAGGGGAGCGTCTTCCTGGAGTGCGGGAGGGGGGGGGAAATAACCTCCCTGCACGCTACTTGTTAGCTGCGAAGTTGTCTGTTAGCAGTGGAACACAGGTGTTATAATAGGGCCCAAGTGTATTGATTTACCCACGTTGAGGTATCAAAGCAACGGATTTTACTTTTGCTAGCCGACGCTGTAGACTTTCCCATTGAGCCACTGAAGATTAGCCTCGCTGATTGTACAGGCAGTTAACGGTAATATTAAGTAGCCCATGGCTAACCGCATCTGAAACGAGGCTAACGCAAACATTTTGCAGTGGAAATACAGGAGCAAGCCTTCTTTTTTTTTTGCATTGGTATGTTTTGCTTTCTTTTTCGGATAGCATTATGAATGTGGATGAAACTTACCTGTCCTCTGCCACCAACGCCACTAAATTTCCTGCCAAACTGTGGCGGCTGGTGACCAACCCGTCCAGCCGAGCCATCCGCTGGGACTACAGCGGCGAGGGGCTCATCATAGAACAACAGCTATTTGAGAAACACTTCCTGTCCCCCCGTCGGAGCACCTCAGACACCAGGGATCTCTTCAAAACCACCAACTTTAGAAGCTTCATCCGTCAGCTGAACCTGTACGGTTTTAGGAAGGTGGTCACTACAGACGGCTCCCATCACTTTCACAACCCTAACTTCAAGAGGAACCGCCCTGAGCTGCTTGGGAACCTGAAGAGACTCACCAGCAGCAATAGGGCAAAGATACTAGCCGGCCTGGGAGTGAACTGTCGCCCCCCGAATCGCTGTTATGGATTAATGGCAAAGGGTGATGGTGACGATAAGGAGAAAACTAAAAAAGGAGGTAACTGTATTGCAATCTTTGTAAATATGCTGAATGAGTTCAAAATAAGGAAGCATGATATTGACATTCTCGCCGATAACCCATTATTACTATGGCTTTCAATTCAATGCAAAACTTTATTGCAGACTCGGGGTCCATAACAGACAAAGACAAATAGGTAAAAGACAATCCCTAGACAATACACAGAGTAAACACAATAAAATTACATATAAATGGAACAAGTCAGTGTGTTAAAAAAAAAGGCAGCTATACCAGTGGTCCCACAGCCGGGATTGGTAGCGTGTGGCACTGAATCTTATATTAGTCAAACTGTTGATGAGGACATTATCAGAGTCATTAAGCCGGCAAATAAATGTATACATAAGATTTCTTAGAAGAGCCTGAAAGGTACTGACTCCTGCAGCCACAAACATTTCACTTGCACGACACCATCTAGGTCTTTTTTAGCAGTATTCTCATGGCATCATTATAAGCCACTCGAAGCCTCTGTAAGCTTGCGTTTTTATAGTTTGACCACAGGGGGCAGTATAGAGTTTTGTACAATATGCTCTGAACAGAGATATCTTCACACAAACTGAACACATACCAAACTTGCGTGACAGTGTTTGCTTGTGCATACATCATGCGGCATTGCCTATAAATATCATCATCGTCTGTCATTTGTTCAGTAATATAGTGCCCAAGATATTTCACCTTATTACATACCACAAGATTATTATCACACAATTTAAAATCAGGAAATTTTAGATGATTGACCTCTTTGGTTCTGCAGATCATGACAACACTCTTACTAGCATTGTATTTGATATCATGCTGCACACCGTACACAGAACATATATCAAGGAGCTGCTGGAGACCAGCGCTACAGGGACTAAGAATGACAAGGTCATCTGCATACATAATATGGTTCACCAAGGTATTGCCAGTCATGCACCCAGTGTTACAGGCTTTCAGCTGCTTGGACAAATCATCAATATATAAATTATAGAGAGCCGGAGACAGAATTCCCCCTTGTCTGACACCATTGCTAACCCCAAATGGGGCTGAAACACTATTACCCCATTTCACTTGCATAGTCTGGTGGGCATACCAATAAGCCAGAATTCTCACAATGTATTTAGGGACCCCTCTTTTACTCAATTTAACAAACAATTTTCTATGATTAACACAATCAAAAGCTTTAGAAGCATCAATAAAACACATAAGAACCGATGAGTTTTGGCCTCTGTATTTGTTTACAATTTCCTTTAAGGCATATATACATAAGTCAGTGCCATGTCTAGCTTTAAAACCAAACTGGTTATCTGTGGAGTTGATAAATTCATGCACTCTATCCAGCAGTATTCTTTCTAGGACTTTTGACAGTATGCTGGCTAGTGCTATAGGCCTGTAGTTCTCTAGGCTGCATACTTTACCAGCTTTGTCCTTAATGACTGGCACTAACAGTACAGACAACATTGAGTCTGGTAACAAGCCATGGACCATGGCATATTTAAGGTGTTCAGCAGTAATGTGATCTAAGCCACTTGCCTTGTTACCAGACAGCTTGTTTATAGCTTGGTACACCTCGTGTGACATGATCACCATTGAATCATCACTCTCAATATTGCCCACCTTATACAGATCACTGTGGACACAATTGAATAAGGTACTATAATGCTGTCGCCATAACTCAGCAATATTGTCTGTACCGGAGATACCATCAACAGTGCATGGTAGAGATGTTTTATAGTTGTTGAGAGCGCTTACTTCTTTCCAAAAATTAGCAGGATTATTTCTTAGCAGCTTCTTAGCCATGGAATCTGCCCTCATGGCTTGCTAATTTTTACAGATGAAGCGAATGGTGTACTTGTATCTTGCATTAATGAGCTTCTTGTGTTCAAGCTCAGGCCCTTGTCTGGGTTTGCCTGCCATAGCCCAGGATTTAAAGGCTTCACGTGCTGCTTCATGATACCCAGCTACATACTTGTTCCAACCAGACCTGATGTTATGTGTCTTATTTTTATACTTGTAGTAGGGTTTACTACCTTCATACAGAGCACTAACAATATCATCATACATGCAGCAGAGCTCTCTCCTATGCCTCATATCCTTACAATTAATGTCTCTGCACATAACTGCATCTCTAAGCAGATGTATATTACCCAAGGTTTCATCTGTACGGGCATGATAGGCTAAGATGTTCTCTTTTGTAAGAGCTGACCAGTCCAACCTTTCTGCATTATCACTATCTCCATTACTAGACAGCACAGGCAGATGTTCAGCATTTATAGCCATAGCAAGAGGTATGTGATCAGTCTTTGCTGCTGCCCCATACATAATACCCATACTCCCCAACGAGGCATGTGCATCAGCAGTGCAAATACAGTGGTCCAGCCATGACGTAGTGTGCCAGGCCTCACTTATGTATGTAAAAGTATTTGTAGGCAACAAGACTTTGCTTGACAATATAAGATTATTATCTTGACAGAACTGAACCATGTGATTAGCAAATAACAAATTCCTGTCTGAGATATCAGCATTCAGATCCCCAATGACATACACACTGGAAGAAGTATTAGCTTGAATAAAGGAATTGATGAGTGCAAGCCTATTTAAATATTCATCCTCATTCTGCTGGCATTCATAAGGTGTATACACATTTAGGATAAAGAATTCCCTGTCATTGTGAGTAAACTGTATTGCAGTGCACCAGTCAACACCAAGCCTAACCACATTTATCAATGAGTCAAGCTTCTTATTCCATAGAATAGCCACACCCCCTGGTATCCTGCCTCTGACTATTCCCACGCCAAGGTCAGTTGTAGACTCCCCAGCCCCATGAAAGTTCTCATTGAAGGAGTTAAGTTTTTCCGATATTATTTTATTTCATTGCAATCCCTTCATGTGTATCCGTTTCTACCAGTATTGTTTATCTATTATTATTATTATTATAGAGTCATTCACAATGTTTGTTTACAATAATTTCCGGGTAGAGTACGCTTTCACAATAGTACAATTCAACGGCGCGCAGCAATCGAGCGAAGAACGGATATCTAAAGAGAAAATGAAGTCTTGTTTTGTATGGGGGTGCTGGGTAATGATAAGAGTCAAGGCAGTTTTATTTGTATAGGCCAAGAGTGTTTGTTCTTCTTTGCGGTTTTTTTTTTTTTTCAGATTGCAATACTAACTTTTTGGTGCATACCACTAGGGAGTACAGGAGGGTGTAGAACAGGATCTAGTTTACATCAGTCTAAAAAAAATCTCCATTTGTTCCTAATATCCCTTCCAAATCCCATCCTTGTCCATTCTCTCTCACCTTTTGTTGCAACCTTACCCTTTCATTATATTTGTCACAGTGCATTATTACATGTTGCGCATTTTCACTTATATTACAGTACGCTTGGGCGGTATCCATATTTTCACACCGTCATACCGACCTTAAAATATACCGCGGTATGGGGTATACCGTATTAATAATAAGATATATAAATAAGGTCATAAAGAGCGTTTGCGTTCTGCGAACACGTGTTACCGCACGGTGGCAGCACTGCGTTAAAACACTTTATCTTACCAACCAAAAGTTAATTTATTATTGATATAATAACAAAGGAAAACAGCTCTCCACCAAATTAACGGATCCCCCTCTCCTCTCCGATCCTCCTCTCCGTCCACCACTGGCCCCTGTAGCTAAGCGGAGAGCTCCGCCGCGGCGGGTCTAAGTGCGCGTGTGCGAGAGTCATTGTTTCCTGACTACATCAGGCGTAATTTATGGGGGGCTCAGGGGGGACATGTCCCCCTCAATATTTAGAAGAGGTGAATTTGGCCCCCCCCCCAAAATATATCATGAATGATAATGTTAACTCTCTCGCCAAAAAAGGTAAAATAACAACACAGACAGTCGAACTACTTCAAATGTCATTCATACTTGTTTTCCAACGATTTCATACACCCCTATGCTTGGACCATACCATTTTAACCTTGCCACTGGGATTGCCGACCTCGTTGCTGTCTTGCAGTTGCTCCTGACAACCAGGAGACCGGAGCATGAATGATCGTGTTACCAAGTGTAAGTAACGTAGCTAGCCAGCTTGCTTGTCTAGCCCAGTACACCACCCTTTCCTACCTTTGGGGTTTCTGAGTTAGATTTTCTTACGTATTTCTGGATGAATTATAGCCTTATCTAGTTTACAACTTGTGTTTGGGGTTATCAGTTCAGACCCCCTCACGCACTTGCTAACAGTAGCCCCTAGACGTTTATGTTAGCTTAAACTACTTCATCATTCTACTTCATTATTTTCCTTTTTGTGTCACTATAGGCTAGCCTATCTGAAAATTGTTTTTCTTTTACATAAATAAGACATTTCCACGATAAATTGATGTAGAAAAAGAGCAAATTGGTGCATACAAATTCACCAGAATGCAGGAAATTAAATGTGTGATGCTCAAAATTTCCAGGGGGAGGACCCCCGGACCCCCCTCGCTAAATGTGTCCCCCCCCCCAATGTTCAAGTGAAACTTACTCCCATAAAAAAAACAGTTCATGGTCTTACGAATTTATCATAATTCATCCGTTGATTTTGTACCAATTGAACATTTGAAACCGGATAAACCAGTATTATGTGAATAAATGGCAGACTTTGCTAAATTGATTAAGCATTTGGTGGGGGGCGGGAACATCGGTAGGCTGCTCTATTACACTTTCGCTGATCCAAACATCGCAGAGATGCGCCAGTGGAATGAGCACACTTGCTTAAATGAAAAACTGGGCGTGGCGGTATGACGGTATCAATCAATCAATAAATCAATCAAGTTGCATTTTATAAAGCGCTTTTCTAGCTGCAACAGCCACTCAAAGCGCTTTACATTTCTAGTCAAATCTCAATTTCAGACACCTGTTATAACAGAGCACAAGCCGTATGGGGAAATCATACCGCGGTGTCAATTTAATACCCCGGTATACGGTATTTTCGGTATACCGCCCAAGCCTATATTACAGTGCACATATACTTATGAATTTACTTTTCCCAAGAGAAATAGTCTGATCAAACCTTAATCAGGATAAAACGACCTCCTCTCTTCTACTTCTATAGCATACATATAATATGCCGTTACTGTCCTCACGATAGAGTGGAGAAGGGTTTCAGGTTTTTCAGATTTCCATCTGCAAAGAGCAAGTATGTTCAAAGCAGTGTCCGTTTAGATGTAAATCCCCCCCTCCAACCACAACGTGGTTCGCAATTGCAGTGGCTTTGTTCGTCTGGTCGCCGTGGGAAGAATTTGTCGGTCTGTATATACATGTGTGTCAGTCTGTATATACTACATGTGTGTCCGTCCTTCGATTTTCTCGACAATTCGCTCAACTCAAACAGCTTTACACTCGACACTGCACTTCCCTCGGTCCTCATCAATATACACCTGCCAAGTGCGAAGTCGTTTGGATGAACGGTTGTCGAGAAAAGCGAAGGACAGACAGAAAGACAGATTCCTTCCATTAAAGTTGGATGCTCCTATTTCCTCTCTCCTGAGTTGAATCTTTCATTTTTACTTAAAGCCTTTCATGCATTGTCGAATGAAATGACACTGATTTGTAATTGATAAAACTGATTCAACATCTGGCAGCAACATTTTGAATGTTTTCTTTTTTTCATGATGTTTTTTCATGCGTTGTCAAATGAAATGACGATTGATTCAACATCTGGCAGCAACATTTTGAATGTTTTTTTTTCATGATATTTCAAAGTGTATACATCTCATTAATCTAAAATGCATGTTTGCTGCTTTCATATCTCATTAATGACACTTTCACATTAGGTTGGAGACCTAATTTACCTGTTGACAGACTAAAGAAAATGACAGCTACCCAAAACTAGCAGTTAGTCCGACTGGCGGTGAGATGTGGATTTGGTTTATCAAAGACACTAGCAAAACAACACAATATATAAAATAAGCACAGCAGAAACGCCAGATAGGTTGGACCGCTATGTAACTATATATCTTCAAATGGTACAGCTGAAAATGACAACAGAAATAAACAAGTTTGCTGATTTCACATATCGCCGCAATTCAAATCAACCGCCAGTTGTCTAGCCAGAAGTGACTGTTATTAATGCGACGACACTGTGATTGAGTCTATACTGTAACTGTGACGCCTGATGCAGGTCAGAGTTATTATAGTTTTGTATTTTTCATTAGATTTTATTTTCATTTTATATATTAATCTTTGCTTTCAATTCAGTTTAGTTTGAGTTAAGTTTCCAGAGTGGGTTTGCTTGTTTTATTTGTTTTGTTTTTTTAAAGTTTAGTTTTTATTAGTTTCAGTATTTAATTTTTTAATTTTTTTTTTTATATAATATTGGGGTATTTTTCAGGGGCAAGATTTAAGAAGTTCAGAATAGGTATTACAATACAAACACAACACTTTGTGAAGGCAATTGACTCACAGTCATGTAGACATCTCAGTCTCAACAAACGTGTACCAATGCCTCTTCATGCTTGTTGTGTTGACAAATTCACAAAGACTAAAACTAAAGATATTTTCTGTATATTTGTATTTATTTAAGTTTTGTAAGTACACAATAATCGTTTCAGTTTTTTTTCTAAAGTCTAGTTTTTATTTTATTTCAGTTAACTAAAACATCTTTTCACACCTGGTTTTTAGTTCAGTCTTAGTTAACTATAATACCCTTGATGCAGAAGCAGGCGTCGAAATCCACAATTGACTTGACCTATTATGAAACACTACACCAAATGTCTGCATTCACTGAAGGAGCTGAGAACAGACTACTTCAACTTTAAGGGAGAAAACATTAGGCTAATGAACTAATACTGCTTTTGAAGTGGCACAAAAAAACCCCACATCGGTAAGCTAGGTGTGATGATGCAAGTTCACTAACATACAGCCTTTGTCTTGATTGTAGACATTTGGTGCAGCGCCTACATATACGTGTCTGAAATATGGCACAAATCTCATATTAAGTGGAGTGTGAAATGGTGTAGCAGTGCCGATAAGGACACTTTCATCTCTTCCAATTGCTCCTAACATTGCAATAGTCAGGTAGCGTTATGGCAAATGCACACTGTCTGCTTATGTATAAAAGCCCACTCAATGCTTACCTACACCTAGATGCACAAAAGGTCTAAATTTGATAGGGCCATTTTCGTCTACTCCTAGCAGTATCACTCATAGCTAAAACTTTGTATTATTATGATTTTTATTGTTCAACTTTGTCATTGCTTCATACGCATAGTTCAAATTTTGATTATGTAAGTGAAGAGCAGAGGTACAAGGAAGCAATATGTGCCACTACTGCTACTGTTGATACTAGTATAGTTGATATGTTACTTACATGATGCAAGTAGAGCAGGAGTCAGTAGATGGTTACAGAGTAACAGTGCAAGAGGTTATATTTGTGATGATTTATATATTGTATATACTGTATATATATGAATGAGCCTGATGTGTTACAGCAATTGTGGACAGCGATGATGGGGATGAAATGGAAATGACAAACGATGAGCTCCAGATGTGGATCAGTGAGTGGGTGGAGAAGAGCAAGCTGTTGAACCTGGCTGATCAGAAGAGAAGCCAGCTGCAGTCACTGCTGGAGAAGAGGGAAAAACGGGTGGCTGCCTTGCTGAAACTCTGCAAGTAAGCATCCTACCCAGGCTTTGTTTCAAATATCTCATGGAAGCCAGACAGACGTTAACTTCCTCTTGCTTCAAAGTAGTCTAATCAAACAAATATGACTGTTCTAGTTAGGTACACAAAATTGAACGCTCAGTTTTATGTCTAAAAGAAACCATCTGGACATTGGTTGGTAGATGACTTGGCACACTGACAGTGCTTCTGTTTCTATAGAAAGGAAGAGGGGAAAGGGAGCTACATGAAATTTACCCTACATGTTTTATGATGTTTAGATTAAAATAAACATTTGAGTGTTGGCTTTTTTAATTAAAGCTACAATCCTGAAGATTTACATGGAAACAAAATTTCATTTTAGATACTTTCTTTCACTGGCATATTTAAGACAATAGCTAGTATGTAAATATTTAAATCATGGATGGTTTTGTTGTCAGTTATTGTAATCGTTACTGTCAGATAGGACTTTCCTGGGAAAAATTACACAGCACATAGCATTTCACCTTCTCACAATAGCAGTCAACTAGAGTAGAGTAAGGCTGACAGTAGCGAGTTTGAATAAGAATCAAAGTTGTCATGAGTCATGATTTACAAGCGGATGTGGTAGACCAAGCTCACAGAAGACATCAAAAACTAAAGTTCAACCATGTTTTTTTTGTTTGGTGTTGAGAAAGTTGCTGAAACAGTCACCATCAGCACTGGTGACTGTTTCATTTTGAATGGCTCTCTGAGATGGAGTGGTCAAACACGAATACAATTATCAGTATCACATTAGGTGTCAGCCAGTTAAAAAGAAACCGGAATCTTCAGTGTTGTAGCTTTAAACGTGATCTATCTTGTTGGAGTGCAGCATTTTCCCCTCCATATTTGCTCCTATATTAATATGCTTGATGATTCAATTGGCGATGTCTTGCAGGTCAGTAGCAGAATGTGAAGCTGTCACAAAGAAGCTGTACAGTCTGCTCGGGTGGGAGTACAAAGATGAGGATTCTGATGATGAAAAAGCAGGCAGTCCAAACCCTGCTGCTGTTAATACTGATGATGATAATGACAGCGCGGTCATGGACTGTGGTAAGTAGCTGATCATTAAGATGTGGGACAAACATATGGATAGATCATTGTGCGTGACCCCTTTCAACCAATTAAGATAAATGATAACATGGGGGTCCGCGGTGGTGTAGCGGTCTAAGCATCGGCTTTGCGTCGATGCAGTTGCCCACTGGGGACTGGGGTTCGCGCCCCGGTCTCGTCAGATCCGACTATGGCCGGACTCCATGAAGCAGCGATCATTGGCAACGCTGTCTTCGGGAGGGGGGCGGAGTCGGCTTGTGTTCGTCACGTGAATGCGTCTCTGTGTGTGTCGGAGGAACAGTGGTTCGGCTTGGAGTCGCCTTGTCACAAAAGTGGGGAGGCGGTCTCCTTCGAGACTGCCGGCCGGAGAGATGCAGTTGGCGAACGCAGGCAGTATGAGGGTGGGTGTTTGAATTAAAATAGGGATCGATTGGCCACTAAATTGGGAGAAAAAAGGGGAAAAATCAGAAATAAATTTATAAAAAAAAAAGATAAATGATAACATTGTGAATGTCACATTTGTATTTTGGCTGATTGTAAGATGCAGTTTGGCCTATGTTTCCTTTGTAGATGATATGCCTCAATCCCCATGTGAGGATATTTCCTCCGAGACTGATGCGCCCAGCTCTCTGATCCCTGACAGCCCTACCCTCCGCCCAATGTGCACCCAGATCATTAACACTCAGGATTCAGATAAAGGTGAAACACTGCCGAGGGATGAGGCTTCTAGTTCTCCTGCTATAAAGAGGCGTGCGGTGGTTAAGTTGACCAGACTTTCTGAGGATGAGATTCGGAATGCTCTTCGTTCACTGACGCCTGGACAGTACAGCAGCGAAGAAGAAGAAGAAGAAGAAGAAGAAGAAGAAGAAGAA
This sequence comes from Lampris incognitus, assembly GCF_029633865.1. NCBI lineage: Eukaryota > Metazoa > Chordata > Actinopteri > Lampriformes > Lampridae > Lampris > Lampris incognitus. The sequence goes on from NC_079228.1 coordinate 27,332,471, forward strand.
GAAGAAGAAGACGACGACTTGAGCAGCTGTGATTCTGATAATTTCTGGGAACCAAAAAATAAATCTAATGTTTCAGATTACTCAAACTTTGAGAACAAATTAAAAAAACCGAAAGTGAGTGTTGCAGATAACACAATCAAATCTCAACAAAATGTAAATACTGATGCTATAGCCACCCAGTTAAAGAAAGAAATCAAAACTGAATTACCAGTGAAAGAAACTTGTGATGCTACGCAAAGGACAAATAAAGGTAATCTTTTTCATTTAATCCCTACATTTTTCTACAGCTACTCCCCAACCCCCACCCCGAACCCCACAATACTCCATGTGCACACATTTCTGCTATTATAGAACAAACGGGCAGCGCTTGTTGGCGTTTTCTTGCCAAAATTGGATTTTCTCCTGTGTTGAGCAATTTTCAGGATATGTGAACACTTTGAAAGTTGTTGAAAAACTAATATATACCCAGGAATAAGAAACTAGGCATCCTCTTCTCAAACACAAAAAAAACCATTCATGGCTTTCATTTCACAAGCAATTTTAATTTTGCAATACCTCTTGTTTGTCAGCATTATCATAACTGTTTTTTGCTGTCTTCTCAGTAACAGCAATGGGTTTCGGGGGTGTAGTGTCATCTGTTTGCCAAGCCCCCACCAAACAAGCCACAGGACCCCCTCCCGGCCTGTCAGAGGAGGTGGTCACAGTTAACATGGCAGTCCTGGCCAAGAGGATGTCCAACAAGTGGCAAAAGGGAGAAATAGTGGCGATCCCAACAAAGGGTAAGGAACAAAAAGCAGTTGATGACACATTTCTTTTAGTGGGAGGGACATAACATACTGTGTTTAAAGAAAACATTGTAATTTTGAAATTTTTATTGTTTTGATGGGCATTAATTTCTAAAGGGGAGACTTTCATAAATTATCCTTCAAGCTACACTAAAAACGTTAACATGTTTTGCTTTCCTTAATGAGCTGATATTGCTTATCATGTGTAGCAAACAAGGCTACTGTTAGTGGTACACATTGGCTTGAATACAGAATGGTTACATTAATTAATTTAATTTTTTTTTCAGTCTAATTCAGACACTGAGTTTTAAGAGTGCGACAGTTAATAATATACAAACTGTAAGTCTACCACTGAAAGGACACTCAGATCAGTAAATTATAAAATATTCCTTGAGAAGTTCTAGTATCAGTTCTAGTTTCAGTGAAAATAGTTACAAACTTTGTTACACAAGTGGATTTCAACGCTATTGAAATTTTTTTTTTGAAAATCTGTTCTTGAAAATCTGTTTGCCACTCTTAAATACCTGTTTCAGCAACCACACTAACCTTGTCTCAACTAGAGAGAAGCTGCCGTTAACCAGTGCGACCTCATCCTGAGTTCTCCATTTAGGCCAGTGAGGAGTACAGCTGGGGCAGGAACAGGGAAAGCATTGGGATGTTGGCAGTTAACATCTGGATAAATTCTCTCATTACATAAACTCAGTGTGTAGAATCCCATTCATAGGTAGGGTTTGGTATCATTTGGATTTCAACGATTCTGCTTATCAATTCCGAATTTAACAATTCTCAAATCCGATTCTTTGAGGAGCAGGGTCAAAACAGGTCACTTCATAGAAAAGAAAAACATTTTTAAAAATCTTTACACAAGTCATATTCAGAATTGACTTCATATAGTTTATGGAACCTGTAAATTAACTTCATACAGTTTAGTTTGGTTGCTTATTAAATGATATGATTCAATAATAATCCTTTCATTCTTTTTTCATTCACTGTATTGTAACTAACACCGGAACCCGCCGAAATGAGAACACGGCAACAGTCTAAAAAAAACCCGATTAATTTACATTTTAGGGAGTTGCAGCCCATGTGGGTGTTGACAAGAAAGAAGTAGGAACATTGTGAACATTCATTTGCAAAAAATAGATAACAGTATTTGAACAATTTGGGCAGTTTTTAGCAAGTCGATCAAGTATAGCTAGTTTGCTGTCTCGCTGTTAAGAGTAAGACAGATGTTATTTAATTTTCGCTAACCCAACTGCGGCGAAGTGCTGGCTGTTGGCTGAGGGTTGACTGAGGAGGACGAGGCATGTGAGGTGGAGGGAGACTGGTGCAACACGTCAAACACAGTACACATTGATTTGTATACTATGCTGGTGAAGGTGTTTTGTCAAGTTAGTAGTGCATCTTCCCTTGCACGAAGTAAGTTTGATACCAGTGTTGCACTGTGGCGGCCCGTTTCAAACAAAATGAAGCCAGTGCTTTTGAGTGCTTGCTGCCGTCCATGATGGTGCATGGCTCTACCCTCCTAGTCTGGCTTCATTCTTGGCCTTGCATTCTTTGCAGAAGATGGTGAGTTGAAGTACAAGGTTGATTTCAGAGAGGATGGGACCAGCCTGGTCTCTGGACATCACATGGCGTTTGATCGTATCCCGTCCCTGGAACGGCTGTATGTTGGTGCTCGTGTGGTGGCCAAGTGCAAACAGACCAACCAGTCTACCTCTTTCTACTCTGGTGTGCTTGGAGAGCTTCCCAGCAGAAGGAACCGCATGAGGTAGGGTTGTGAGAGTGCATACCTCTAGAGCTTGTGACTCCAGCCCCATCTATGAACATTTTTAGAGCTTAAATTATGTTTTCTTTACACAGTGAACTTTTTACAAAATTATTGCGTCAAATCTTCCCCGATGAAAACCATTTGATGGATTGTTCCTGTAACAGTACTTTTACAGTCTTAAGTAGCTTTTTAAACATCTATTTATACGTTTTTATGTTTCAGGTTCCTGGTCTTCCTCGATGACCACACCCCGTGCTATCTTGGCTTGCCTTCTCTTCACCTGGTTTGCAGACCATGTAAGACTGAAAATCAAATGTTCATTTGTAGCATATTTTCAATCTTGTTCTTCCTCATGGGTCTTCAGCACTGAAGAAGAACACTCCTCTACATAATAATCCCATAACAATGTATCACACAAATTTACATACTTACATTCAAGCAGGGCAGGAATAGGAAAAACTGCAGAGGCAGCCTTGGTACAGTTTTTGCTAGCGAGCTAAGTAGGGCATGTCAGCCAATAAATGAGCCAAACCTCCTCCGTTGTCTCTCATTCTGTGGCAGTGAAGAATGTTTGGGATGATATTCCAGACTGCAACCACAGTCATTTCATTCAGGACTATCTGACTGTCTGGCCGTACCCGCCCTTGGTCGAGTACAGGGTTGGAGATGAAATCAGCGCAGAGTTTGAAGGAGTCCAGAAGAAATGTGATGTGAAACAGATTGACTGCAACTTGGTTCATGTTGTTTTTCAGGTGTGTAGTATCTCCAAATAGCCTGCATTATGTTTGCAGTAATCCAATTTCACTTGTAGCTTTTTGATACCTTTTTTCTTTCATATTGTTTTTTGATTTATTGGTGTAAGGTAAAAAATTATGGGTCCTATTCAGGATGACCAACATGAGGAGTGGATCTACCGAGGCTCCATACGACTGCAACACTTGGTCAATATGAAAGAACATATGAAGCTGGTTCAAAAAGACGAAGGTAAAGACTATCCAGTCTTGAACCCCACACCAGGTATGTCAACACAACACTGACAACAGTTACTCTTGTTTTTACATTGTGTTTTGTTTTGTTTTTTGTAACTTCTGACATGGTAGGTCACATTAAGTGATGGGTCTGAATCAGATTTGGTGTCATTCAAAAACTTGAAAAAACTGGAAAACCATTTCTTGTTTATGTCACGCTAAAAAGAAATATGCGTGAGACTTTAATCATATCGTTGTATGTATCAGTTCTGAATTGCTGTTGTTTTTCTCCCATTCTGTCAGAGTCAACTCTACTGACCACCCACACCAGTAAATCTCAAGATGGCGCCACGTCAACTCATGCTTTAGCAAAAAACGCTTCAACCAGCAAAACTGAACAGGCAGTTGACTCCACGTTAGTGAAATTAACCATTTTGTAGACAGTTTCCCATAGTAGAACATGGAGCTGAATTTAGAAGTTTCTTTTGTATTAATGGAATGTTTTCTTGGTAGTTTTTTGTGACTCTTTCAGAGTGCTGATATTGCAGTATTAGAAAATTAATTTATTCTGTCACATACTATATTATCTTGCTATGCCAATACTACATCTATCATAGATGCTAGTTGCTCTATAGGCAAAAAGCAGAGCTTTTTCCCGTTATCCTTATCTATTCATGACCTTGAATTTTAAATTCTATATATCAAACATTCTTTTTGTGTCAGGAATGCCAGTGAATGGAAGGTCACCATCCCAACTCCTGATGTGGTCACCTATACCCCACATGAATGTTGTACTGCATGCCTGGACCGCATCAGGCCTTACTGGGACATGAAACAGCATCGTGGGCGCAACCCACTACTCATTCCTCAGCTGTATGGGTTTCGGCGCATGTTAGCCCCTAAACATAATAAAAGCAAGGTAAATTGTCTGTGTTTTCATTTGACACATTAGGCCTAAGTAATGCTGTACTTTGGTTGGTTTTTTTTTTTTTGGAGCAAACTGAAGTGACTGTCTTTTCTCTAAATTATAGATTTACACTGAATAAGGAAAAAATGTGCTCTGAAATTCTCTTGTCCTTTAAGTGACTGTGGTTTCCCCTCCCTCCAATCTTCCTCTTTCATATGCCTACTCTCCCTGCTTCATCAGTCCAAAGTGTCATCCCATTTGTACTACTGCAGTCCATGCGGCCTGAACCTCTCCAGCATTGCAGCAGTGCAAGACTATCTATACCAGACACACTGCGACTTCCTCTCCCAGGAGATGTTCTGCCTAGACCCCCATGTATTTACCAGTACCACTTTTGAGACCCTTCCGCCTAAGATCTACATTCCAGACCTGGCTGAGGGCAAGGAGAACCAGCAGGTGTCTTGCATCAATGAACACAACAACATCCGGCCCCCTAAGGTGGCCTACAGCAGTGACCTTGTGGTTAGAGGCGACATCTCTATCAACAACAGCCTTGACTTCATGCCAGGCTGTGACTGTACTGATGGCTGCAGAGACAGGTGCACATGATTTGAGAACAGTTTTGTTCTGAACCAAACAGAGGTCACTATTTGTTGGTCAACTTCATTTGTTGTTTCAGTGTATCATCAAGACATGCCTGATTTTGTTACAAAACATGTTTGGATGCATAGGGAAATGATTTTTCCAACATTGCCTTCAGATCCAGCAAAGACCAGATGTTGCATTGTTATTAAAATTCTGTAGTCTGGATGCAACCAACTATGATGCATGTACTGTAGAAGTCATAAAATTATGTTGAGGATGAAGGGCATAAATGATGCAGACTCAGTTCAAATAAATCCAGCCACAACAGACACATCAGTAATTTGTTGGTCAATTGTGGACATGCCCTGATATGATCTAATTAAATCTTAGGAATCAGACTTTAAAATGGCATTAAAATAACTAGCATATCTGATGCAATGTTTTAACAGGCGCTAAAGTATTAACATGACCTATTTCTATCCATCTTCAACAAAGTGTGGCCTGCTCATGTCGTCAACTGACTATTCAGGCTACTTCCCTGAGCCATGGGGGACCAGTGCATACCAATGCAAGCTACAATCACAAGAGACTGAATGATCGTATTATTACTGGGTGAGCCTTTCATTACTTTTATTTCATGTATGTTAAATATTCATAATATTTCTGTTTAGTTGAAGATGAACACTATAAAAAAACAAGTTGTATTCAGAAATATAGTTATAATGGGGGGGCACATTGGCCCAGTTGTTAGTGCTGTTACCTCACAGCAAGAAGGTCCTGGGTTCGAACCCCAGGCTGTCCCAGGTCCTTTCTGTGTGGAGTTTGCACGTTCTCCTCGTGTTTGCGTGAGTTTCCTCCGGGTGCTCTGGTTTCCTCCCACCATCATAAAGACATGCATTTTAGGGTTAATACTCCTACCTGTGCCCCTGACCAAGGCAATGGAAAGAAGAACTGGAGTTGGTCCCCGGGTGCTGCAGCTGTCCACTGCTGCTATACAATAGCATGGGTTAAATGCAGAGGACAAATTCATTGTAAGAACACAATGTCAAGTAAAGTGGCTTTAATAATAGGAAAGAATGTGATTTTATCTAAAACAACTACTTGAGGCTAAGCATCTCCTCTGTGTCAAGCCTTTTCTTGGTCTCTTGACATTTGAATCATCTAATTTACTGAATTAAGTAAGCAGTGCACTTGTGTTGCTTTAAGTGCACTGCTGTTGTCTCCTACAAAAATGAGAGGGGAAAAATCCATTACTTGGTTCAAAAAAGTCGAACTCTGCTCAGGATATGCTGAGGATATTTTCATCGTCTACATTTTTGTTTGTGTGCTCAGCTAGTGTAGAATGCAGCAGGCTGAATCTTCTCACTCTGCCATGAGTTACATAATCTTAAAAAAAAATTAAACTGGTCTGAATTACTGCATTGTTTGTAGTGCAGCCTGCAGTTTGGCAACAAGTCACCTGATGATCTGTCATGTTGTCCTCCCATCATCCCTTTTCAGGTTGTATGAGTGCAATGCTCAGTGTAGCTGTAATCCTCGCATGTGCTCCAACCGGGTGGTACAGCATGGCATTCAGTTGCGGCTGCAAGTCTTTATGGCTCCTGGCAGAGACTGGGGTATTCGATGTCTAGACGATGTGGCCAAGGGCACCTTCGTTTGCACCTACAGTGGTAAGACATGCCCCAAAGGTACATGACTGATATATTGCAGTGCTCTAATCTTCATCTGGAGGCAAAGAAGACTACAAAATTTTGATCCCATTTTCCAGCATGATACTTAAGCTTCAATTTAAAGTGGGTTTTAGAATTGGAACTTGTGATTACTTGTGGCAAAGAGCCCTCTCAAGACTGCACTGCAGATTACCTTAACTTGGGTTACACTGGAAAAAAAAAAAGATTCCTCCAAATGTCATTACAAATGTAGATAGACTTAAGCAGATTGCTAGTGTGCTAGGAGCAAATAAACCATTCAGCCAAAACATTAGAACCACTGACAGGTAAAGTGATTAACATTTGTTATCTCATTATAATGGCACCTGTCAAGGGGTGGGATATATTAGGCAGCAAGTGAACAGTCATTTCTTGGAAGTTGATGTGTTGGAAGCAGGAAAAATGGGTAAGCGTAAGGCTTTGAGTGACTTTGACGAGGGCCAAATTGTGATGGATAGCGCATCTGCAAAAAGACAGGTGTTGTGGGGTGTTCCCGGTATGCAGGGGTCAGTACCTATTAAAAGTGGTCTGAGGGAGGTCAACCGGCAACAGGGTCATGGGTGCCCAAGGTTCAATGAAGCACGTGGGGCACAAAGGCTAAGAAGAGCTACTGTAGCTCAAATTGCTGAAAAAAGTTCATGCTGGCTATGAAAGACAGGTGTCAGAACACACAATGCATCGTAGCTTGCTGTGTATGGGGTTGCGTAGCCACAGACTGGTCAGAGTGCCCATGATGACTGCTGTCCGCTGCCGAAAGCGGCTACAATGGACACATGACTGTCACAACTGGATCATGGAGCAATGGAAGAAGGTGGCCTGGTCGGATGAATAGTGTTTTCTTTTGCATCATGTGGATGGTCGGGCGCATGTGCATCATTTACCTGGGAAGGAGATGGCACCAGGATGCACTATGGGAAGAAGGCAAGCTGGTGGAAGGAGTGTGATGTTCTGAGCAATGTTCTGCTGGGAAACCTTGGGTCCTGGCATTTATGTGGCTATTACTTTGACACATACACCTTCCTAAACAATGCTGCAGGCCAAGCACGCCCCTTCGTGACAATGGTATTCCATGATGGCAGTGACCTCTTTTCAGCAAGATAATGCACCCTGCCACACTGCAAAAGTTGTTCAGGAATGGTTTGAGGAACATGACAAATTAGTTCAAGGTGTTGCCTTGACCTCCAAATTCCCCAGATCTCAATCTGATCAAGGATCTTTAGGATGTGCTAGAAAAACGAAGTCCGATCCATGGAGGCCCCACCTTGCAACTTACAGGACTTAAAGGATCTGCTGCTATCATCTTGGTGTCGGATACCAAAGACACCTTCAGAGGTCTTTTGGAGTCTATGCCTCGATGAGAAGGAGCTGTTTTGGCAGCATGAGGGGGACCAACACAATATTAAGCAGGTGTTTCTTTTTTCTTTTTTTTTAGATGCTTAAACTCTTTCCATGCACTTGCTATATATATATATATATATATATATATATATATATATATATATATATATATATGGTGTTTTTTTTCCCTCCCCAATTGTACTTGGCCAGTTACCCCGCTCTTCCGAGCCATCCCGGTTGCTGCTCCCACCCTCTGCTGAGCCAGGGAGGGCTGCAGACTACCAAATGCTTCCTCTGATATATGTGGAGTCGCCAGGTGCTTCTTTTCACCTGACAGTGAGGAGTTTCGCCAGGGGGACATAGCATATGGGAGGATCACGCTATTCCCCCCAGTTCCCCCTCCCTCCCGAACAGGCGCCCCGACCGACCAGAGGAGGTGCTACTGCAACGATCAGGACACATACCCACATCCGGCTTCTCACCTGCAAACACTGCCATTTGTGTCTGTAGGGATGCCCGACCAAACCGGAGGTAACACGGGGATTCGAACAGGCGATCCCCATGTTGGTAGGCAACGGAATAAACCGCCATGCCACCCGCATACAAATGTTTTTAATGTTTTGGCTGACCAGTCTATCCTATTGCACTAGCTTGACACAATTCTCGAATGTCTTCTCTTTTTGACTGTATTTACAGGCAGAGTTATACATGGTGAGAAGAACACTCATGCAGCTTCACACTTTGCCAAACTCAATCTTATAGAGAGAGTGGACATTCACAAAGAGGATTATGAACCTGAGGCCTATTGTTCAGACAGCGAAACAGGTAATGTTTACAAATACATTCCCTTCTCCTAGAGGAAGAATAATTTGAATTATTTTACTTGTAAATGGCAAATACACAGCTTTATAGGGCAGATTGTGTAGAATGAAAAGCAGCACCATGTTAGCGCTGCAAACTGGATCAGCTATACATAGTGTACTGAATTTTTCAGCAGGAGCTATGTAAAAGTTCCAGTTAAACAGAAGACTGGGAGGATGTAAGGTCCAACTCTTGTTTCTGTCCAGTGCTTAGATTTTCTAGAAAATACTTAAGATGATAAACGTTCCTTGTCATCCATTGAGGTGTGGGAAACAAAGACTGTCTTTTTTTTACTCTTTCTCCTAATCCTTCACAGCGCTATCAGCTGAGAACCTGGAAGAGTCCCTGGAAGTAGAGAACATTAATGCTGGCAGTGGCCATGAAGGTAACAGTGAGAGGAATAACAAAGATGAGAATAAAGAGGAGTGGGACATCATTGATGTGGGAAATTCACTGACCCATCTGACAGCAACTCTGATTCCAATAACAGAAGTTGCTTCACAGATGCAGGGGTCATGATACTGCAGGAGGATGAGAGAGAAATTTGGGGGGGATACCCATACAGACCTGATCATTAATTTGTCAAAAAAGGATATACAGTGCTTACAACCATATTGAAGCTAGTTTGTAACGTATGAACTGTTTTTTTAAAGGAGTGGATCGTATGCTCGTCTTTTTTCAACCTTTATTTTGGCCATGAGAAGCTTGAGAGGAAGACAGAGTAGGATAGATATAGGATTGAAAGCTGTGGCAGGATTTGTTCCCAGCCCAGTGGGAGCGTACATGTGGGCACGTAATATACATTTCCTCCAATTTTATTTGATTGATCAAAATATTAAACATTGGTAGCTATCATCATCCAAGATATGAATGCCCTTAATATAACATTTGGATTTGGTTTTAAATGTTTGAGATAATATGGAAATTAAGACAAAGTAAAAAATTGATAACAATAAGGCTTAACATTAAGCTTCTATTTGAGCAATATGTTAGTCTATAGAATTAGGTTTTTCCCTTCTGTTATGTCATAAATTTTCATTTTTGCCTGAAAGATGTATAAATAATGAATTCAGTCCTTAAAATATCTAAATCCAAACCTTATATTAAGTTCTCCCACTTCTTGGCTGCTCGGGCAGGACTCACTCATCCAGTTTCTGTTATTTCCTGTAGCCTTTCCTGCTCGTCCCATCACTTTAGCTCTGTGAGACGCATCTGTTACATTATCCACAAAGCTGATTGTTTGACCTGTTTTCAGCCCTAGGGAGGCTCCTACCCTTATGCCTGTCTGTTGATTATCCTTATGATTGTTACCCTCAGTGACATCTGTATCATTGTCTGTAACACCCCCAGCCTCACCGTCATTGTTCATATCAACATTTATGTCACAATCAGTACCAGGTATGTTCCCACTGTCATTGTTATCAACATCCACATCACTATCAGTAACAGGTACATTCATATTGCCCTCAGTAACATTCTCCCCAGAGTGCTCTAGACCCTCACTAGCACCTACTTCACTCTTCTCAACCTTCTGCAACCTAGAATGATGAACCCTGACATAGGTCCCACCATGGCGTACAAAGATCACCACCCCATCTTGTCCTATCACGACTCCAGGACCTTTCCACTCAACACAGTCTGTCCTTTTGTAGAACAGCTTGTCCCCAGTTTCATACTTCTCATCTGTTGGACGAAGTTGCTTTCGTAGAGCTCTTCTGATTCTCTCTTAACACTCTGCCTCTGTGAAAGCTTTCCTTACTGCATGTAATGCTGTTATGTGCTGTCCCACCCATGCACTCATAGTAGTTCCCTCCAAAGCAGGTGGCTGATCCACTAACACAGAGGGAAGGTTCGGATTCTGTCCAAACACCAGCTGATGTGGGCTGAAGCCATGTACATTCTGCATTGTGTTTTTTGCCATGAGTGCCCAATTCAGTGCAGTTTTCCAGTCAACTCCGTTGTCAAGTTTTACCTTCAGTATTATCTCTGTGAGCTTTTGGTTATGGCGTTCCAGCAAGCCATTGCTCCATGGACTATAGCCAGCAGTCGTCTTTATCTCGATGTTGAAGTTCTCTGCCATGTCTCTTATTTCCTCATTGTTGAACTCGCCGCCATTGTCGCTGAAGAGACGCTCCAGTGGACCATGGACACTGATCCAGGAATGTCCAAAGCATTTCACTATCACACTTGGTTTCTTTGAGGTCACAATGCCACCCGCACTGAAGCGTGTGAAGTGATCGATAATGTGCAGGTACCACACATTCGGTTCTAGCTCATGTAAATCTACTGCCACAGTCTCATTGTATCGGGAGGCCATGGGCAGACCAACAGCAGGCTTGGGCTTAGGCTTGCTGTACTTAAGACAAATCTCACATTTTCCTACTATCTCCTGTAGAATAGTAGTGCTCTCATCATCAGTGTTTCCAGCATTTATCAGCAGCTTCTTCAGTTTGTCAACTGATGCATGTCCGAATTGCTTGTGAAGTTTCAGTAAAGCTTTGTGTTTTTGTTCCTTAGTCATATTCTCTGTGATAGCCAGGACCACATTCTCATATGTATCGCATGGGGACTCATTATCCATTATGTTCAGACAGTAGTGTCCTAAGGAGGTCATCTCCAGAGCTATCAGTTGCTGAAACATTATTGCTGTATCGTTCTCCAAGTTCAGCACAGCTCCTGCTCTCTTTAGCGACGTTTTACTCAGCAGTAAAGGGATGTCAGATGGGACCACTTCTGTGTCTATACAGCATTTTGTTTCTCCTATCTTGGCTGGTATCTTGACCTTTTTTGTCGAATGTACAACTCGCCCATCCCCAAACTTGAAAGGCTTGCTACTCTCTGTGTTAACTATTTTCTGTACTTCTTTCTCATTTAGTCCCCCTACATAGTTATTCAGCCATTTTTCACCACTGACAGTCCTTGTGCATGCCGTGTCAATGACAGCTGATCCCAGAGCCTCAACCATGAATATTTCCGTATCCGATTCCTTAGAAAACAGCGTTATATTACACTCATCAGGTTCTTCTGTGCATTTATTTTCTTCTGTCATCTTTACGTGTTCTTTCTTATGTGGGCAATCTTTCACCCAGTGGAATGTGCTTTGACAAATCCCACACTTTGTTCGTCTTCCGTACTTATCAAGTGGATTTGTGCCTGCGAGTGGTCCTCTAGCTTGCACACTTTGGGTTCGTGGGTGCGGTTTTCTTTGATCTGTGTAATAGGCTGCATCCTGACTCACGTTAATGGCTCCCGCCTTCTGCTCACGTTTTTCTCCGAATATGCGTTTCAGTGCTGACTTCATATCATCAAAAGTGTGCTTACTACATGCAGTCAATGCCAGTTGCTTGTCTTTCACATCAAGACCTGCTGTATCCAGTAGTTTAAACGCCAAAACAGCGTCGGGCAGAACCATCTCGAATTTACGGATCCTGTTGTATTTCTGTTCAAAATCAACAATAAAGTCCACCATCGAGATGCCATTTCCCCTCAATATTCGATCAAACTCAGAATAGGTTTCGTAGGCCCGGTCCTTCTCTTCTCTCAAAAAAACCTTGTCAAGTTCCCCAATCAAAGTGGTCATTCCATCATCCTTATTTAGATCATCCACATTTATTCCAAAAGCAGTATCCCTCGTTCTACCTGTCAACGATAGAGCCACAGACAACGCTTGCTTTTTCTTGTCCAAGTTCGTCACCCATCTCCATATTTCCACTTCATTTTTCCAGTTTTCATACGGCTTCTTTTCATCAAATCCAGGAGGCTGTCTGAAGTCATTCGAGGCAACCATCCTCTGCTACCCATGTTAGTTTCAAATAAGACAACTGTACTTATTTAACTGAACTTTATTTGCGCTCTCAACAGCAAGTGGCCACAGCCTACTGAACATTTCAACAAGTGCCTTTCACTAGCAGCGCCTTTCTCCTAACAGGAGGGTTACCGTAAAGACTGCAGTAGAAATGACTAACAAAACAGGCTACCGTATTAACTGTATTATAGGCACCAACAAAAGTTAACTTAAAAAACTTAACAAGCAAGGCCCATCTCTTTCAACACAGCTCTAAAAAATGTAATAAATACATTGAAAAACAAATCTATCAATACTATTAACAATGATAGATGGCAATTTAGTCAAGATAAAGTTTAATTTTACTTATGTTATGAATATACATCAAAATAAGATAATTCTTCACAAGAATTTGTCATAACTCACTCCCATCCAGCTGCAGAGAGGTGGTCCCTCTCTCTCCTCAGAAGAAAAAGATTTGCCACATCGTTGTCAGTCCCTGAAGAGGTTAAAATAAATTCACAATCGATATTTCTCTAGTGCTTATGTGACTATGTAGGCTACAATAATTCTCACTATACATTGGCACAGCACTAAGAGTAGTGAGTGATTGCGGACACGAGTGTTATGGCTTGTGGGTAAAAGTTGCCCTTAAGCCTGAAGTTACGGGCCTGGATGTTCCAGTATCGATTTCCAGACGGCAACAGAGTGAACAGTTTCTGGCTGGGGTGGCTGCAATCCCCAACTATCCGCTTAGCTTTCTTCCTACACCTCTGGGTGTAGAGGTCTGGCATAGCTGGTAGCTCAATTCTGATGATGTGCTTTGCTGCTTTCACCCCGCTGTAGAGCCTTGCAGTGGACACGATCACTCAATACTCACACTGTTTAAAAAGGGAGTCCTTAGTAATGCAGGACCACCAAGTGAATAATATCTCACTATTTACTTGATTTCAGTGTTTTAAAATGCTCTGGAAGGCATTTAGTAGTGAACATAATAGCTGACTAACACCATAAAATAAAATCAAGGCTACAGTCCTGAAGATACTCACATCGACTACATTTATTGTTTTGAGTATTTCCATCGGTAACATTCTAAACGTATACTGCATATTTAATCAAAGTATATATGAATGTACACACAGAACTTGTAGAAGTTATACAAGATACACTTGATATGCTAATCTCCCTGTAATGTCAGTTTATCTTCAGTTTTAAGGATCATAAATGACTGATAACAACAACGCAATGAAAAAATGAACGAGAAAAGTCATTTTATTTTAAGGCTATTGTTGGCCGTTGGGTAGCAGGGTTGAAGAGAGAAGGGTTCCCTCAAGACAGGTCTTTGTCAATGGGGGAACAACAGCAGCAAAAAATCCTCCTCAGCCGCCCAAAGAAGCGCTGGAGACGGCCCTTCTTGAACTTGGCCTTATGTCCTCCCTTGGCCTCAGTCTCCTCTTCATCAGGCAATGGTGTTTCAATAGGGCATAAACTTCTTAAACAGTATTCTTTCATTGTGTCTGGACTATTAGATTCTTTCCTTCTCCTTTTTAACAGGGCAAGGTGCCCCTGCCCTGGCCATCTCCTGTTCATCAGGTGATGATGTCACCCCCTTAGATGAAGCTCTGTAAAGTACAATAATACATCCTACTGCTGTACACTGATTTTCTGACAGTACTGGAAACGTATTTGATCCATTTCACTGAGACACAATGGCAAAGTTGTATATTTGTCTGTAATGTGCATTGTTTCTTGCATCTACCACTAGATACTACACAGTGATCATACCTGTCTCTGTCATCTGCTCTGCTATTCATGGAACTCTCCTCATTCTCCAGATGGAGACAAGACTTCTCCTCGTGGCACTGCTGGAGCTGTCTATTTAATGCCTCCTCTGCCTGGAGAGGGCAGCTGCTATCTTTTCTTTTCTTGGGTCTCCTCAGCAAAGCTCCTCAGAGGCATTGCACCAGGTCCAAGCTCTTACCAATCACCATGTTAGCAGTTCGAAGTAACGCCTCATCTTTCAGGGCAATGTCTCTCTGCAGGGCCTGCATCTGCTGCAAGAGCATGACTTTTTCTAGTAGGATCGACACCTTTTCTCCCTCCTTGGCAGAAAGAGCAGCCTGCGTCTCTTCAGATTTGAGGAGCCACTCACTCTGTAGGATCTCATTCTGACAGAGGCGATCCTCTTGATGAATAAGGACATGCTCCTTCTCCTGCCACCACTGGAGGTGTCTTTTTAAATCCTTCTCTGTCTGGAGGAGGGTAGCAGCCATCTTTACTGTGCTTTGCTCCCAAAGCTTGTCATCATCAGTGAGGCATTCCACCTGCTCCACCAGAGGCTCTGTTTTCTCCATGGCAGCAGTTTGTAACTCCTGCGCCTTCAGGACGGTGTCGTGCACTCCTATCCATGGAGTGCTCCTCGTTCTCCAGGAGGACACAAGACTTCTCCTCTTTTCTTTTCTCAGTTCCCCTTGGCAAAGCTCCTGAAAGAGGCATTCCACCAGGTCCAAGTTACTGTCAAAAACCATTTTTAGCACTTTGAATTAACGCCTGAGCCTTCAGGGCAGCACCTCTCTACAGGTGCTCCACCTGCTGCAGGAGCATGTATTTATCCAGTAGGATTGACTCCTTTTCTCACTCCATGGCCTCTTCAGATTTGAGGAGACACTCACGGATCTCATTCTGACAGAGGACTTCCTCTTGATAAATAGATCTTTCCTGGAAAGATCTCTGGAAGTATGCAGCCCTGTCCACGATGGCTTGCGAGAGAGCTTCCATCTCTGTCATCCTCTTCCTCTCCTCTCTCAATACAGTCAACTCCTTTTCTCTCTCCATGTTCTCCTTGGCATAAAGAGCGGTTTGTGCCTCTTCAGATTTGAGCGATACACTTGCTCTTGAGGATCTCATTCTGACAGAAGAGTTTCCTCTCCTGGAGACGTTTCTTTGGTATTTTCCAGGCATGCTAATGAGAGATCTACCACCTGCAATGCAGTAGGGGGTATCTCCTTACTCTGAGGCTCCTGCTGTCTCCATCTCCTCACTTCCTTTGTTACCATCAGGGGTCTCTCCATCCTGCTGTCCTCCTCTTCTGTCATTGGACACTGTAATACAGAACAAGATCAGTTAAATTTTAACTTATGTCAAAAATGATTTTGTTCATTTTTGCTACACATGTTTGCTATACAGCAGATGGTAAATATCAATGCATAGGCAGCGCTAGGGCATCAGGTATGAGGAAGCTAAATTTCCTAGGATTTTCATAAAACAAAATTAGCTTTAGCAAAATTAGCACACAAAAAAACCCCCAAAATCAACAACTAGACTGGCACTTAAAAATAATAAAGTCCTCATCTTCTTAAAATACAATTCAATGAACCTTATTCAACTGTGAGCATTTCACTCAAAATTACAATCAAATTTCCTATCAGACCTATATGTTATCACTGGTGTGATAACATAGGTGTGAAATGCGATTCCCATCAAACTGAGATGGCACAACAGAATAATTCCATTCATTCTTTACACAGAGTAACATTGATTTATCTCAAGGTCAGTTTGCCTTTACTCTCAGATATGTTTTTTGTTATTTAAGAGGATCATAGTCATACATCTCAAAATGAAAAGGGTGTTTGTGTGGGCCTATAAACTGGCTGGGAGGAAAAAGCGTCTCAAACCCATAATTATTTGAACTGTTTTCCCATGATGCCGCGCAACTGCCACTGTGGGCTATTTGTCACAAATTGTGGTCAAATCCAACCTTAACCTAATCATAACTAATTGCTACCAGGAACCAGATCTCGACGGGGAAACAGAGTTCGATACAACACCGGCAAGTTGCTAATAATTGATCTGAACTGGCCAGAGATAAATACAAGAAAGTTGATATTTCTGGTGAAGTAGAGATGACATTCTCACAAGTGCTTTTAATGTGTTAAATCTCCTATTCACGTGAATTAGTAGTAAATGGTATCTTTGTGTTTGCACATCAAAATTACACTATGATGTTAAGGGCAAAAAAAAAACAACTAGGGACAGTGTGTATTTTTGGAGTAGTGGGCTTTTGATTTCAGGATAACGGGTTGTCGGACAAATGGGCTTTCGGTCGACAGGGACATTTTTCGGACTATTGAGATTTCGGAATAATGGGCTGTCGTAACAATGGGCAGTCCCCATGAATGACATCACTTAGTTCGAAAAGTGAAGCAATTCGCCTTAATATCACAACCAAACGAAGGGGGGAAAACACATCTTAATTCTTTGTGAAGGGAATAAAAGAACAAAAGTTATTTACCCTTTTTAGAAGAGTTTTAAAGAGAGTAAATAACTGATGTTCTTCAAGACAAAATGCTTAAAACACGTAATTCATAACGGGTAATAATGAATGCAAACCAATACCTTTCGTATTCCACGCTGGGGTATATTCATGGTTTTGTTGAAGGTTAAATTTTTTTTTCAGTGATAATTTTCCCTAGCCTTTTAATAGCACCGCCTATGATTAAATGTGTTTCGACCTGCTCAACACATCAGTGGCAAACACAAAGTCTTTCAGTATCACTACAAGAACTGTTTCACTTTGTCCCTCACCTGTCTGGCTTGGCCTCTTTCTTCCTGCCGGCTGCCTTCTTGCTGATGGAACTCTTGGTTCAAACCAGCTCTTATGTTGTCGTGTACCTCTTTCCTTTCTAATTTCTCTGTCTGGCTCTTGAGTCTGATCTCTTCTGTCCATCATGACTCAATCAAATGACTGTGCAGCTCCTGCGCACTGTTATAAACCATAGGTCCTATGACATCATAACCAGTGCTTATGGCTGTGAGAATTTTGCACGTGTTGTTGTATGGTATTTGGAGAGAGAAAACAAATTGCACCTTGGGATGTTTTTTAGTCCATAAAAGCCTTGTAAATGCTTGCGGTTCCCGAGGAATAGGATATAAGCGCGAATGAGAAGCATTACCCCGGTAATGACACTCAGTGTGGATTTTAACTTCTGGAGCGATTCTGAATTGCTGATTCATCTAGAATAGAGTAAGCATCATCTTTCTTGCTTAACAAGCTGCTATTAGTCTTATTCCAACTGCTTGAGTATTGGTCATTTTCTCTATACATCTGCTGCTGTTTCCTAGTGGGATCTTATTCTAGCTGTAGCTGTTTTTCACCTAGTGTGCCCTTAAATATTTCTTGTTGCCTAGCTATGTAGACTTGGTTATCCTTATAGCTTATAAATATATTCCTTGGTAACTTGCTGTTTGCAGTTTTAATAGTATTGTGTGAGGTTTGATAGAGCTTTACATAAGTGTCCAGTTTCTGGGCAATAAGCCTATTTTCAGTGTACATCTTTGGCCAATTGGGTGTTAAGTGGCCAGGGTGTGGCCTGCGCTCCTGGTGTACAATTAGCAATCAGTGTTCTTTAAATCGCTGCTGCTACTTGGAAGCGTCAGGCAAACAAGCCTAGGTTGAACGAAGGCTAGAGTGAACAAAGGCAAGCGCGACTTTTTCAAGCCAAGACTTGGTCAAGCACGGACTGCTCTTTTTAGATCCGGGCAGTCATCTGTATTCTGTGTACCTAGTATAGTTTATGTGTTTCCTTCGCATTCCTGTCCTTTCCTCTTCCTGGGGCTGGCATAGATGTTGGGTCACTCCTAGGCACTGTGACCCTACCAATCTCATCTATCCCACTCTCGTTGACAAGTGGTGACGGGAGGGATCTGGAATTGCCAGTCTGCGATGCCGAAAGCTGAGTTTATCTCAGGCTACGCATCCTTGCTCTCCCTCAACTTTCTTGCTCTAACTGAGACTTGGATCATGCCAGAAAACACTACCACACCCGCAGCTCTGTCTGATGTGTACTCTTTTTCTCACACTCCCAGAGCTGGGAGGCGGGGTGGTGGTACTTGCCTACTAATCTCCCTGAAATGGAAATACTCTCTTGTTTCCATTCCACAATTTTCTCCGCCCTCTTTTGAATTTCTTTCTGTTACTGTCTCTTATCCAGTCAAACTCACCATCGTGGTTGTGTACCGCCCACCAGGCCCCCTTGGTGAGTTTCTGGAGGAGCTTGACACACTTGTCTCGCACTTCCCTGTTGATGACTCTGCACTTATCCTTCTCGGTGATTTCAACATCCACACTAACAAGCTAGATCCTCTTCTCTCTTTCCTCTTCTCCTTTGACCTTCACCTCTCACTCTCTCCTCCTACCCACAAGGCCGGCAACCAGCTGGACCTTATCTTTACTAGACACTGTCCTATTTCCAATCTCTCTGTTACTCCCCTCCAGCTCTCTGACCACTATTACATGTCCTATTCTCTCTCCCTCTCTTCATCCCCCTCAGCCCCTTCCCCTACCCACATGGTTTCCACCCGTAGACACCTCCACTCTCTCTCCGCCACTGATCTTTCTTCCTCTGTTACCCCTATCCTCCCTACACCTGAATCTTTCTCTCTCCTACCCCCTGACACTGCGACTGATCTTCTTCTCTCTACCCTCTCCTCTTCTCTGGACAATCTCTGTCCCCTCACCTCCAGGCCTGCACGCCCAACTCCACTTGCCCCTTGGCTGACCGACTCTGTACGTACTGACAGATGGAGCCTGAGAGTGGCAGAGTGCAAATGGAGAAAAGGCAAACTCCCAGAGGACCTTCTCAACTTCCAATCTTTTCTTTCTACTTTCTCCTCCTCCCTTTCTGCTGCTAAGGCTGCCTTCTATCGCTCTAAAATCCTATCCTCTGCCTCTAATCCTAAGCAACTCTTTGAAACCTTCTCTTCACTTCTTCAACCCCCACCTCCTCCTCCTACTTCCTCCCTTCTCCCTGATGACTTCGCTAACTTCTTTGACAAGAAGGTAAATGACATCAGATCCTCCTTTTCTCACCACCCGGTTAGTGCTGCTTTCACTATCCCACCCTCTGCACCCTCCCTCACCTCTCCACGTCCCACCCTATCCCACCTTGCTCCCCTCTCCCCCGACGAGGTTCTAAACCTCATCACATCCAGTTGCCCCACCACATGCTCCCTTGACCCGGTCCCCTCCCCTCTTCTTTAGTCTATAGCACCTGAACTCCTTCCCTATCTAACCCACCTCATCAACACCTCCCTCCAGGCAGGATGCTTTCCATCTGCCTTCAAGACTGCTAGAGTCATCCCCCTTCTCAAGAAACCATCACTTAACCCCTCTGACGTCAAAAACTACAGACCAGTTTCCCTTCTACCCTTTCTATCCAAAACTTTCAAACGTGCTATCTTTAACCAACTTTCTTTGTACCTCCACCAGAACAACCTCCTGGACCCCAACCAGTCTGGGTTCAGGGTGGGTCACTCGACAGAGATGGCCCTCCTTGCAGTGACAGAATTGCTGCACTCTGCGAGAGCAAACTCTCTCTCCTCTGTCCTGATACTCCTGGATGTGTCAGCTCTATTCGACACAGTGAACCACCAGATCCTCCTCTCTACCCTCGGGGGGCTGGGTGTCACAGGCTCTGCACTCTCAATGTTTGCAACCTACCTGACAGGTCGCTCCTACCAGGTGACATGGAGGGGATCTGTGTTGGAGCCTCGCAGACTGACTCAGGTGTTCCACAGTGTTCGGTTCTTGGTCCTCTCCTTTTCTTCCTGTACACGACATCCCTGGGTTCTGTTATTCGCTCGCATGACTTCTCTTACCATTGTTATGCCGATGACACCCAGCTGATCTTGTCCTTTCCTCCCTCTGACACACAAGTAGAGACACGCATTGCTGCGTGCTTGACTAACATCTCGGAGTGGATGGCGACACACCACCTGAAGCTCAATCTGGACAAGACAGAGCTGATGTTCCTCCCGGGGAAAGGTTGCCCGCACCGAGACCTGGCCATCACTATTGACATCACTGTGGTGACGCCAACTTGGACTGTGAGGAATCTGGGCGTTATCCTGGACGACCAACTGTCGTTTGCTGAAAACATTGCATCGGTTCTCATCTCCTCTATAACATCAGGAGGATTTGCCCATTCCTCACCGACGAGATGACACAGGTGCTCATCCGGGCTCTGGTCATCTCTCGGCTGGACTACGGCAACTCCCTCCTTGCTGGCGCCTCAGCATCGGCCATTAGACCTCTGGAGCTTGTTCAGAAAGCTGCAGCTTGTCTGGTGTTCAACTGCCCCAAGTTCTCCCACACAACTCCCCTTCTCAGGTCCCTACACTGGCTCCCAGTAGCTGCTCGCATCCAGTTTAAGACTCTGGTGCTAGCCTACAGGGCAGTGTAAGGAACAGCTCCTTCCTATCTCCAGGCCATGATCAAGCCCTACACCCCCGCCCGACCACTTCACTCTGCTACCTCGGGACGCCTGGTTGCCCCGTCGCTCAGAGGCTCTTTCTGTCGATCGACCCGGTCGAGGCTCTTTTCTGTCCTGGCCCCACAGTGTTGGAATGAACTCCCCACTGATGTCAGGACAGCGGAGTCACTGCCCATCTTTTGGCGCAGGTTGAAAACTCACCTCTTTAAGAATTACTACCCTCTTACTTGTTCTTAGCACTTATTGTATTCACCCATTTAAAAAAGAAATCTCTTTCTTGCACTTTTACTTTAGCACTGGTTTTGCTCTTAGATGCTTGTTTAGATGCACTTACGACCTCTGATGACTAGTAGTTCTCCTGATTTCCTACGTTAAATGCACTTATTGTAAGTCGCTTTGGATAAAAGCATCGGCTAAATGACTGTAATGTAATTTGTTCTGGTTTGTGAAAGCAAGTAATAAGATTTAATCTCCATATGATCGCCATAATATGGCGATACGATCTCCATACCAAACTGACTGGCTTACTCAGTAAATTTGCCACCCACCGCCAATTTAAGCTTATTTGGTTTAAGGGGACCAGAGGGTGTGCTCCAATTATTGGGGCATCACACTGCTCAGCCTCCCTGGGCAAGTCTACTCTAGGGTGCTGAAAAGGAGGCTCCGACCGATTGTCGAACCTCAGATCCAGGAGGAACAATGCGGATTCCGTCCTGGCCGTGGAACAATGGACCAACTCTTTACCCTTACAAAAGTGCTGAGGGAGGCATGGGCATTTGACCAGCCAGTCTACATGTGTTTTGTGGACTTGGAGAAGGCTTATGACTGTGTACTCTAGGGCACTCTGTGTGGGGTACTGCGGGAGTTTGGGGTACCGGGGCAGTTGCTACAAGCCATCCAGTCCTTGTATAACCAAAGTGAGAGCTGTGTCCGCATTCTCGGCACAAAGTCAAACATATTTTTGGTGGGTGTCGGACTCTGCCAAGGTTGTCCCTTTTCTCCGATTCTGTCTGTGATATTCATCGACAGGATCTTAAGGCGCAGCCAAAGTGAGGAGTGTGTCCATTTTGGGAACCTCAGAATTGCATCTCTGCTCTTCACGGATGATGTGGTTTTGTTGGCTTCATCAGAATGCGACCTCCGACACACACTGAGGCGGTTTGCAGCTGATTGTGAAATGGCCGGGATGAGAGTTAGCACCTCCCAAGTCTGAGGCCATGGTTCTCTACCAGAAAATGGTGGGTTGCTCCCTCCAGGTTGGGGATGAGTTGTTGCCCCAAGTGAAGGAGTTCAAGTATCTCAGGGTCTTGCTAATGGGTGAGGGTAGAATGGAGCGGGAGATTGACAGGCAGATTGGTGCAGCACCAGCAGTAATGCAGACGTTGTACTGGACTGTTGTGGTGAAGAGGGAGCTGAGCCAGAAGGCAAAGCTCTCAATTTACCAGTCAAACTTCGTTCCAACCCTCACCTATGGTCATGAGCTTTGGGTAGTGACCGAAAGGGTGAGATCGCAGATACAAGCGGCTGAAATGAGTTTCCTCTGTAGGGTGTCTGGGCTCAGCCTTAGAGTTAGGGTGAGGAGCTCAGACATCTGGAAGGAGCTCGGGGTAGAGCCACTGCTCCTTCGCATCGAAAGGAGCCAGTTGAGGTGGTTTGGGCATCTGATTAGGATGCCTCCTGGACGCCTTCCTGTGGAGGTTTTCCAGGCACGTCTAACTGGGAGGAAACCCCTGGGTAGACCCAGAACTCGCTGGAAGGGACTACATGTCCAATCTGGCCTGGGAACGTCTTGGGATCTCCCAGGAGGAGCTGGAGGGCATTGCTGGGGAGAGGGACGTTTGGAATGCCCTACTTAGCTTGCTGCCACCGTGACCCGACCCTGGACAAGTGGCTGAAGATGAGATGAGACTCTTTTTTTTTTAACTTTTACTGTAATGTTTCTCAAATTTAGCTTCCCCATACCTGATGCTGTAGCACCACTTATGCCAGTGATTGTGCCCAATCTGTCAAGAGTTTGATATCACCAAGCTTAAAACACACACTGTACTAGCTGGCCTGACAGTTCTAAAAAGATTGCGTTGAGATGGAAGCCTCCTCACTCCCTCAACACCAAACATTGGGTCCTCACATTTTTGGATATTGGATGTTATAAATCTAGAGATGTCAACTGCCAGGATTAATGGGGCTATTGAGACGAGCTTAAACAATGGCGCTCTGCAGCAGACTCACTAAAAGATCATTTAAGGTGAATCCTTCCCCTTAATTAGTGCCTTTCAAAGTGACTTTATAGAACCTGTCCATTTCCCTGTGTGTTGGGGATGTATCATTTTTCTGGTCGCAAATCAATAGCAAACGTCTATAATGTGTGGCATGTTAATGTGCCTGGGGCATGGGTGGGGGTGATGCTTTCACCATTTCATGGAGACCCAAATGTATGTGCTGATGTTGATCATAGATCCTGCAGAAACTCCAACCCGCAAAGGAATAAAATCTGGTCCTGCTGCAAAGGAAAAGAGACCAAAGGAGTGTTCCAACATTGCCACTAAGGCTACCACCAGAGGTTTCTTTGATGGGGAGGATCTCTGCTACATCATCGATGCTGAGATGGAAGGGAATGTGGCACGCTACCTCAGTGTTAGTCCTTGATTACTCAGTTCTGTACCGTGGAAAATAATTTCTCATCTATGCAGGTACAAGAATTAAACTGTGTCCAAAGTCTGATTGAGTGGAATGGTACTGTTCTACCTTACAGCATGATTGGAACCCAAACCTGTTTGAGCAGTATGTCTTCGTGGATACACATGACCTCAGGTTTCCCCGATTGGCCTTTTTCACTAAAAAGTAAGTATCTTATTTGGTCCATGAACAGAAGATTTTACATTTTTTGACACCATTATTAATCCATGTAATGTAAACTTATTATGCATGCTCTTTGCTAGCATTGCCATGCTTTGCTTTTACAGACATTTACACTACTGAACAGGTCACTGAGCTGCAACACTTGACCAGATGGGGTTTAAAAGTCACCTTGACAATCACTGTTGAGGGACAAGGCATGTGTCTTATTCCCCCTTCTCAGTCACATTCCCAGTATATCAACAAGCGGACCCTCCAGTAATATGTTATTGCTACTGTTCTTTTGTTACATGTCTGAAGTTCTCAACCATTGCAATACTCGATTTCACAACTCATTAATTTCCAAATTTCCAAAAGCTTTTGCTCTCTATAGAAGATACCACATACTCTTCTTATTTAGATATTACATTATAAGTAGGGCTGGGCAGTTGTTCCAATATTTTGATTGTCTTTCATTTGAAATTGTATAGGGATGAAATTTGGATATGATAAACATTTTGTTGTTGAAATTAATAACTACTGCCTAAAACTTCTCACATAATGAGGTCTGAAATATTTGAGGGAATATTATTTGAAAACAAGCTTTGGTTTAATGGTATTCTTTTGTGAGCAGTCGCTCCACGTCAAAATCTATGTATGTACAAATTAGCGGTTTCAATTCTGTCTTTGTGTTTGTCTGTCTTGTTTCTTAGGCGAATCAAAGCGGGCACAGAGTTCACCATCGACTACAGATCCATAGGTGGTGTTGGAAGCATTTCAGCCGCTCAACAATGTCATAGGAGCACCACAAAATGACAGCACAAACCATGAAGAAAGTTCAACTATGTTCATTTGTAACTGCATTTAAAAAGGCAAAAAACTGAAAATTTAAAGAGCCAGCGAGACCCACTGAAGAAGATTCCACTTTACAAGTTGTTTTTTTTTTTGTCTTTCCCTTTTTCTGCCTATTTAGTGGCCAATCGCTCCCTATTCTAATTCAAATACCCACCCTCGTACTGTATGTGTTCGCCAACTGCATCTCTCTGGCCGGCAGTCTTGAAGGAGACACCTCGCCACTTTCTTGACAAGGCGAATCCAGGCCGAATCACTGCTTTTTCCGACCCACCCAGAGACGCATTCATGTGATGAACACAAGACAGCGTTGCCAATTATTGCTGCTTCATCAAATCCGGCCATAGTCGGATCTGACAAGACCGGGGTGTGAACCCCGGCCCCCAGTGGGCAACTGCATCGACACAAAGCCAATGCTTAGACCGCTACACCACCGCGGACCCCCGCTTTACAAGTTTTAAAGTGTTAAAAGACGAAATTGGTCACTAAGTTTGTTTATTCTTGGGTTTTTTTTTTCTGTTGAGTTTTACTTAAATCTGATGAGGGTCTAAGGATAAAGGAAGTTTTGCATTAATGTGTGTGTGTTGCATTTTGTGTTTGATTTAGTATGCAATGTGATTGTAAAATTCTCTGGGACTAAATTGTGATTTTGTGGCAAAATAAACTAGCCGGACGGCAGACTAACTTGGTCATTGTTTACGTACTGGGCAAACAATACATTTTTTTTTGCGGGGGGCATCTGTACTAATCCAAACTAGTCAAAGAAAGTTGAATCAGTTCATCTGGACACAATGTGTATTTATGCACGCTCAATAATCCAGGTTAGAAACTCAAAGTTGAATCAGTCCACAAATCTGAACCAACTTCCTCCATATGGAGGAGGTGGAAAAGAAGGCCATTATCTCCTATCCAGGGACACCTCCTAACCATTGGTTCAGATTTGTGGAACGACACTTGGGTTAAAATTAAATCTCAGGACATACCACGTTTCACTGACCACATTAACTCAGGACAAGCACATCAAGTTCACCTGGGAGGATGTGAAAATATGACTGGTCAGCCTTCTTAGACCATGAAATTGCAATTGGTGATGGGGGACATTTAATTGTTGATGTTTACCAAAAACCAACACATACTGATCAGTACTTAAGGTTTGACTCTCATCGTCCACTGGAGCACAAACCAGGAGTCATCAAGACGCTGTACCACTGAGCTGACAACAGGGAGAATCCCACATTAAACAGGCCTCTGTTAAGTATGGTTATCCTAACTGGGCGTTTGTCAAAGCCAGGAAGACGTCCAAACACTGCACCAGCTGATTGAAGAGAGAAGCACAACAGCTGCCTAAGCATAAACCAGTGGTGATTTCATATGTGGCAGGAGTGTCAGAACATTTGAGACACGTATTTTCCAAACACCGCGTCTCGGTTGCTTTCAAATTGGCCCACCCCAAGTATCAGGTCCCCTGGCACAAACAGAGCAATATAATGTACGCTGTTTAAGTGCCGGGAGGATTGCCATGACTTATACATTGGGGAAACTAAACAGATGCTGGCCAAGAGGGTGGCACAACACAGAAGAGCTAATGGGTCAGGCCAGGACTCCGCAGTCTACACCCATCTACAGGCCAGTGGCCACTATTTCAAGGATGAGGATGTATGCATCCTTGATAGGGAGGAACGAGGAAGTTTGAACGGGGAGTCAAAGAGGCCATCTATGTGAAGAGGGAACGACCATCCTTGAACCGAGGAGGAGGGGGGGGATATTACATGGCTATTGAAACTCTAACTAATGCTCATGGTAATTTGCATATGAAACCGGTCGTTTTCAGTGTTACACCACAGTATTTATAAGGGTGGGGATACCTACAGTCAGTTGGGACTAAGGGTGATCAGTGAAAGTTGAATCAGTTCATCTGGACACAACGTCTCAACTGACTACAGGTATCCCACCGTTATGAACAATACAGTGGCATAACGACCGAAAACGATCTGTTTTGTATGTAAATTGCCGTGAACATTAACCGGAGTTAATGTGTACTATTCACAGAGCATTTTAGAATGTTTGCAATCACAGCATTGTAAGACCGCAACAGATGTACTTTTACCACCCCCCCACCCCCCGGTTCAGGGATGGTTGTTCCCTCTTCACATGGCAGATCACATAGAAGAGGGACGGAAGTGGTCAGTGATTAGTAGTGTTGCCTCACAACAAAAAGGTCCTGGATTCGAACCACAGGCCGTCCCAGGTTCTTTCTGTTGGGGGTTTGCATGTTCTCCCTGTGTCTGCTCGAGTTTCCTCTGGGTGCTCCCACCACTAAAAATACGTGCATTTTTAGGGTTAATACTCCTGCCTGTGCACCTAACCAGTTCTTTCCATTGCAGTAATAGTTTCTTGTGAATGAGGAGTAGAGGCCGGGGAAGAGCGGGCACTGTGCACCTACTACGACTACTACTTTGGGCTGCTCCTGTTAGGGGTAGCCACAGCGGATCATCCATTTCCATCTCTTCCTGTCCTCTGCATCTTCCTCTGCCACGCCAGCCACCTGCATGTCCTCCCTCACCACATCTATAAACCTCCTCTTTGGCCTCCTTCTTTTCCTCTTCTCTGACATCTCCATATTCAGCATCCTTCTCCCAATATACCCAGTATCTCCCCTCCGCACATGTTCAAACCCTCTCAATCTTGCCTCTCTTGCTTTGTCTCGAAACCGTCCAACCTAAGATGTAGGAAGATGGTGGCGCGAAATTCACATTCGCAGCAGCCTCACTCAGTACCGGTGTGGAAAGATGGTGGTGTGAATTCACATTTGCAGTGGCCTCACCCAGTACCGTCGATGCACTGTCTTTGTCCACGTCTGTGTCTAAATTTTTGTCTTCGTTTGTTGGCTGGGAGAGCTGGCGCTGGATCAGCTGCGAGAGCTTGCTCTGCTGCCCTGTGGGCCCAGGGACCATGGCCTTGCGCGGAGCTGCCTCACCTCCTCGGGTCAGGTGAATCAGCCATACTAAATTGTCCCTAGGTTTGAGTGTGTGTGTTGGCCCTGTGATGGCCCGGTGGCCTGTCCAGGGTGCCTCCACACCTACCGCCCAATGACTGCTTGGATAGGCTCCAGTATCTCCGCGACCCTGAAAGCAGGATAAGCAGTTTGGATAATGAATGAATGAATGGTTTGGATGTATGTGTTAGTTTGAACATGTGTGTTTTTGTAGTTCTTAAATGTGTTTTTGTCTGCATGTTGCACTGCTGTAGGCTGGGGGAAATGGCATTTCATTTCACTTCATGTGCACAAGTACATGAGGTGAAATGACAGTGTGTTCCTGATTCCTGAGCTGTCCCTGTATTATAATTGTTCCTAATCCTGTCCTTCTTCGTCACTCCCAATGAAAATCTTAGCATCTTCAACTCTGCCACCTCCAGCTCCACCTCCTGTCTTTTCGTCAGTGCCACTTTCTTCAAACCATACAACATAGCTGGTCTCACAACCATCTTGTAAACTTTCCCTCTAACTCGTGCTGATACCATTCTGTCGCAAATCACTCCTGACACTCTTCTCCACCCACTCCACCCTGCATGAACTCTCTTCTTCACCTCTCTTCTGCACTCCCCGTTACTTTGAGCAATTGTCCCCAAGTATTTAAACTCATATGCCTTCGTCACCTCTACTCCTTGCATCCTCAGCATTCCGCTGTCCTCCCTCTCATTCATACATATATATTCCGTCTTGCTCCTACTGACTTTCATTCCTATTCTCTCCAATGCATACCTCCACCTCTCCAGGCTCTCCTCAACCTACGCCCTCATTGGTGGTCACTTGGGGTCAAGTAAGACCGTCCTCCCTCTGGGTCCCTCTGGGTCCTCAGGTGGGTGTAGAGGCCGATCCTGGAGCCGCATAATGGAAGGATGCCTGCACATGAAAGCTTTTTACATGGAGTGGCTGATGCGCCTGGACCCACTACATGGTCCTTGGCAGGGGGTGGCCACAGTTCAATGGCATGGAGAATCAAGACGATTGGGGACCACCCTCTGTTGCAGCCTTCATCCACCTTCACTGCCGTTGTGACCTGGAGACATCTTCCACCAGTTCCGCCATTGAGGTCTTTGGTAGATCGCGCTTCGTCTGGAACCTCCCCCTTGGCCAGTCCGCCTTGGGTGACCCCACCAGGAACCAAGCTTCGGATGGCATAGCTTTTGGGATCAGTGGTACATGCAACCTTGTCCACCACGGCAAGGTAGCCATACAGGCGAAGACCTGTGCCCTGCTCTCGCTACAGATCACAATGTCATCCGCAAACATCCACGGAGACTCCTGCCTCATCTTGTCCGTCAACCTATCACCATTGCAAACAAGAAAAGGCTCAGAGCCGATCCTTAATGTAATCCCATCTCCACCTTGAACCCATCTGTCATTCCAACCACACACCTCACCACTGTCACACTGCCCTCATACATATCCTGCACCACTCCTAGTCTGTGAATGTTCTCATTCATCCAGGTCATGGTTATCCAAAGGAGTTGAATCAAGTGCAGCTGGACTTGGTATATATCCGTGAAAATATATACCAAGTATATACCAAGTCCAGTTGCACTTGATCCAACTCCTTTGGATGCACCACTCCTACTTATTTGCACATGACACTGGTCGTTGTTTTCGGTCATTACACATCTGTCGCCATCTTACAATGCTGTGATTGCAGCAATCCCTAATCCTCTGTGGATAGTACACATGGCCTTTGAAACTCTAGTTAAAGGTCACTCCCATATTTGCATATCCACGCTGGTCGTTGCTTTCGGTCGTTAGGCAACTATTGTACTGTATTGTTTATAAGGGGTGCGGATACTTGCAGTCATGTTAGATTGAAGATGTCACTTAGATGAGTGATGAAACGTATCTGTCAATAAACGTATCTAGATGATCTGATTCAACCTCCTTTGACACTCCTATACATACTTCTCTGCCACTCCCGGCTTCCTCATACAATACCACACCTCCTCTCTCGGCACCCTGTCATATGCTTTCTCTAAATCCACAAAGACACAATATAACTCCTTCTGACCTTCTCCGTACTTCTCCATCAACATACTCAAAGCAAACATCGCATCTGTAGTGCCCTTTCATGGCATGAAACCATACTGCTGCTGGGTAATCGTCACCTCTCCTCTTAACCTAGCTTCTACTACTCTTCCCATGTCCTCATGCTGTGGCTGATCAGCTTTGCTACAGTTGCTACAACTCTGCGCATCGCTCTTATTCAGGAAAATCGGTACAAGTATGCCTCTTCTCCACTCCTCAGGCATCCTCTGACTTTCCAAGATTGTTTAACACAATCTAGTTAAAAACTCCAGGTCATCATTGTATGCAGATGATGGAGCAATCTGGATATGGGGGGGGGGTCTGTTGAAACTTATACAGGAAGCAATAGTCAGCGTAGAAAATTTTAGTAGCAAAATCATGCTATATGCTGGTCACTAAAAAGAAATTAGGTAATGGGAAGGGGTTATACATACATATATACACACGTGAACACACAAAGCGCTTTGAGTGGTTGTTGCAGCTAGAAAAGCGCTATATAAAATGCAATTTGATTGATTGATATATTTAGAGAGAGAGAGAGAGAGAGAGAGAGAGAGAGAGAGAGAGAGAGAGAGAGAGAGAGAGAGAGAGAGAGAGAGAGAGAGAGAGAGAGAGAGAGATAGCGTCCGGGTGGCGTGGCGGTGTATTCCGTTGCTTACAGAGGATCGCCGGCTTGGTCGGGCGTCCATACAGACACAAGTGGCCCTGTCTACGGGTAGGAAGCCGGACGTGGCCGTGTCCTGGTCGCTGCACTAGCGCCTCCTTTGGTCGGTCGGGGCGCCTGTTTGGGGTGAGGGGGAACTGGAAAGGAATAGCGTGATCCTGCCACGTGCTATATCCCCTTGGTGAACCCCCTCAAGGTCAGGTGAAAAGAAGCGGCTGGCGACTCCACATGTATCGGAGGAGGCATGTGGTAGTCTGCAGCCCTCCCCGGCTCGGCAGAGGGAGGGGGTGGAGCAGAGACCGGGACGGCTCGGAAGAGTGGGGTAGTTAGCCAAAAATTCAATCAGGGAGAGAAAAAAACAAAGGGGGGGGGGGGCTCCACTGCCATCTCTCCTAAACCAGGGCCCCAGACTAACTTTTCCCACTGAAAATTTTAGGCGCACCAGCACAAAATTTAGGAGCACCACTTAAATCGACACACAACGCAGCACTTGTTCCATCTTAACTGTATCATTGATAAATGCTTTGGTAATAAATAGACCACTTACAGAAATAACAATATGCTGCTTTATTTTAAATGTCACAAAATGAGGTAGTGCTTAAAAGCAAAAAAACACAAAAACAGTAAGTTAAATAAAATGTAACCTTTAAAGTGCTTTTTGTAAGCATAGGCACCAAATAATACATTTATAAATTTAAACATAAGCTATGTGGTCAGTAACATTACTGTCATTACAGCTCAAGGACCACAACAAAACAAGCAAACACTGAACTCATACAGTATGCCTCTCCTTCCTTTCCCTTTAGTTTAGAGCACATCCCCCTGAGGGCCACTAGGAGGCTCTAGGGGCCAACCCTTGTAATTTGGCCTTCTTGCTCCTTGGCATCAAACTCACTGTGGCACTGCAATAACCCCCAACAGTAAAATACTGCTCCTACAAATAAATATTTTAGTAATAAAGTGCAATAAATATGTTACTCACATATCTGAACAAGCTGTACTTATACTATACATAACCACCTTACTATAAAGTAACGTTTTTTTTACATTATTTATCATCACTCCTTCACTTCTTCGCACTACATACTGTTTACATTGCACATAAACGGTTTCACCTACATAGCTTCTGAGAAAGGCAGATCATTACGGGTGTGTGTATTAATTGTAAAGCACTCTGAGTGGCTGTTGCAGCTAGAAAAGCGCTATATAACATGCAACTTGATTGTCATTCCTAGTGTATATTTCTTAAGAGTGTGTGTTCGAGTACAATGAGCCAAACCGGAGTCACATTCCTTACATACCTTGAGCATTTGCGTGCTGGACTTCCATATGGCCAATCAAAACATTCGCTGGCCTCCTCTGCTGCACGATCCGTGCATATACAATCTCGCATTCCTTGGTTGACACATCCGTGTCGCCATCAATCATGAATGAGAGATACATGGAGTCCGCTGTTTATTCATTTTTTGCAAGTGTCAGCTATCACGCCAATAAACTGGGCACATGCCGTGTCGTTGATGTGGGGTTAACGTTAAACTTCGTTCTTTTTTAAATAAGTGTATGCGACCCTTGGATTTTGTGAATGGTAGCTCTTCTTTGGCGATGTAGCACGCTGTATTGAATTTTATTAACAATTCGGCCTCTTCTGCAGAACGATGTGCAGATGCCTGCCTTTCAAATGCCGTTTGCAGAGACGCTGAACTTCCAGCCGTGCACCTGCCCCTGCACAGTTTGTGCTTCCGGCTGTTGTGCTTAAAGATGGTGTCGTGCTTGAACATTACGGTGCCGGTAGGCGATATTATGAACCCTACATAGCCCTCGCCAAAATCCCGTACCCTGTCCCAAATCTCGCGAACGGACGCCGGATTTCCGCTGCGTTGCTAAGGAAACAATCAACTATCACCTCGGTGCGAAGCAAAGCTAACGTTAGCTACCTTCAATTTTGGTCGCCAAAGTTAGTAAATTTCTCCCCCTAGTGGCAAAATAATAATTAAAATGGCAGTCTTATGTGCTCTCCTCTGTTCATGATCCTCATTGCTCATTGAAACTTGAGTAGTTTCGATGTCTGATACTTCATTACTTTTACCCAAGTAGCCTATAGCTTTTCAGCAGGCCTTCTTTATACAACACTGTGCACTATACACTATAGGCCTAGGCTAATAGTAGAAAATGTAAACTTTCTGGTAAATGAAGTGAAAGACATGACTAGGATGTTTGTCTTATGATTTAAGTGTTTGCCCTGAAAACGAAATTAAGCAGGAAGTCTAGACCCATAACAACATATTTTCGCGTTGCTACGGTGGCGCACACGTGACAAAGCCAGAAACGGGATTTTGGCGAGGGCTATGTAGGGTTCATAATATCGCTGCCGGTAGAGGGGTCGGCCATCTTGGTTTTCCCCGCAAAAGCTGTCCCACACTGAGAACACATACAATACATGGTGCCTTTTTCTTTGCTAAATCGCAGCCATGGCTATTGCACGGGCCATTCCTGTTGGAAGGAATACGTCTTTGCCTTTGTCACATGACCTGCTGCGGCTCCCTCTTCTGATGGTCGTTACACTGCCCCCCCCTCCGGGAAACGCTTCCGATGGCCGCACGGTCCTTCACTATCTCCCCATCCCACTTCTGACAGCAATGGAGCGAATTCGGGTGGCAGCCCGGGAACCGCCGCAGTCAGGACGCGAACCCGAGTCTCCCGCACCACGGGCGATTAGTGTAACGTGCAGAGATAAATACACGTAACGGGTCAGACCCTTTAGTCGACTGGTTAACGTAGTCGCCCGTGGTGCGGGAGACACGGGTTCGCGTCCTGGCTGCGGCGGTTCCCGGGCTGCCACCCGAATTCGCTCCATTGCTGTCAGAAGTTAGATGGTGAGACCGTCGGAAGCGCGTACGCCCAGAGGCGTGAGGGAGTTGATTATGGTGAAGCGCGGCTACGTAGCCCCCCGTGGTGCGGGAGACATGGGTTCGCGTCCCGGCTGTGACGATTCCTGGCTGCCCCCCCCCCGAATTCGCTTCATGTGAAACAATAATGTGTACAAAGCGAAGAAATTAAGTTAACTGAAGAAAAAAAAAACCCTCCCAATAAGAGCTTAACATCAAATGACCAAAACTCAACTCATAACAATTGAGCTTTAAATGAACAAAACCGAACTGAAATTAGCATGTGCACACCCTAACGTCCTACAGCCCACTAACAACTCCAAAGCTACTGCTTTTATACTCCCTTGGAGTTGATCAGCAGCACCCGAGTTCAGGCTGCACCACTGTGGCAGGGAAAGCCAACACCTGGAAGTGATTCACGATTGATGATGGGACAAATGGTGTGTTCTCACACAACCAGTCTTAAGATCGTTACACCTCGGAGTCACGGGATAGGAAGTCAAGTCCTGAATCCTTGGACCTCTCCAGTCAGGGAACCTCATCCGACTGAAATGTTCCCCGCTGGACGCCCTCAACGACAGGGCATCAGGCCTCCCCCAAACAGCCTGGCCGTCAGTCTCCTGCCCTGAGCTCGGCGGAGGAGTTATAGATGGCTGCTGCACCTTCCAGCAGCCGCGGACAGTCCTGACGGTCCCGCTGCACCCCCCGCCCCCGCCGCTGAAGCTGGGCACACCGCTGCTGGACCCGATTCCACCTCCGCTCCTGCGGCCTGCCCTCTTGCTCCATCCTGCCCCCCCCCCCGGACTGCTTCTGCACCAGGTGTCGCCTAAGACTGGACAGTTCAGCGCAATCTGGCTGATCCGGCAGTTGACCGCTGCCCCACGCTGGTCAAGTACACCATGCACCCAAAGTCTCCTCTCTCCGGCTGGCACTTCCTTCACCGCCTCCTACTGGCCTGGATCCCCCCACTGCCACCAAATGTGGGGAAGCCTGGCCTGGGTGGCCAGACTCAAAACAGTTTCTATAAAAATGATTTCCTTACAGGGTGTAGCTACATGTGAAACAAGAATATGTACAAAGCAAAGGAACAAATTAACAGTTAACTGAACAAAACTCAACTCCCAATAATTGAGCTTAACATCAAATTAACAAAACTCATAACTTGAGTTTTAAATCAACAAAACCGAATTCACAACAACCGAAATTAACAGCATGTGCACACATCTACACTCTGACGTCTTACAGCCCACTAACAACGCCAACGCTGCTGCTTTTATACTCCCTTGGGGTTGATCAGCAGCACCCTAGTTTAGGCTGCACCACTGTGGCAGGGAAAGCCAACACCTGGAAGTGATTCACGATTGATGATGGGACAAACGGTGTGTTCTCACACACTTTGTCACAGGGCTTTATTTTATATACTTAAACGAAACAGGTTTACTATCCAGAATATAACTTCTCTAAGAAGTCATGCTGTTACAGACTCCAGTACAGTAGTTGGCGGCATGGAACTGAAAGTTGGTTTGTAATCCGCTAAAAAAAAAAAAAAAAAAACCCCGAAGAAGCCATTCTTTGCCCGCTGCTTGTTAAACGGAAGGAAGCTGCCGAGTTGTCTGTTAGCGGCGGAAAACACTGTGTAATATCAATCAATCAAGTTGCATGGCCAAGGTGTCTTGATTTACTCATGTTGAGCCATCAAAGCAGCGGTTTTTACTTTTGCTTGCTGATGCTCTAGATTTTCCCGTTTAGTCAGGGAAGCTTAGCCTCGCTGCTTGCTACAGGCATCGAACGGTAACAATAACTCGCCCACAAATGCGGTTAGCCATTTAGGCTAATGAACTAATACTACTTTTGAAGCGGCGCAAAAAACACATCGGTAAGCTAGGTGTGATGATGCAAGTTCACTAACATGCAGCCTTTGTCTTGATGTAGACATTTGGTGCAGTGCCTACATATACGTGTCTGAAATGTGGCAGGAATCCCGTATTAAATGGGGTATTAAATGGGGTAATGTGAAGGAAAATTGTGGCATGAAGCATCAGTAGTTATCGTTTATTCATTGTGTATTTGATTCTTTAAGCCTGTTGGTCAAACCTGCTTTAAAGGAGGTCGTGTTATGTGGTATCAGACTGAATCCTCCAGGGGGGGAGTAAGGAATGTCCAAGATGAGGGTGCTATTTCTAAGCTGTTTCTTCTCTGCCTATGTTCTGGTTAACGTTTACAATATCCTGTTATGTTGTAGGCTGTCATGAACAGGCTGCCATGAGATAAATCATATAGAGAGCTCTTCGAGGCTCTTTGTAATCCCTATATGGCTATGTCTTTAATGCCTTTGTGGCCTTGTGCCCCCCAACATGATAACTAGACGCTCAACCAACCTGTGGTATAACACATAGGAAATGTATATTCATTGGTTGGCCAAAGCTGACCAATGAATAATCGTTTCTTTGTCTAGAAAAAAAGGTATATAAGGAAGAGATCTCTTTTGTGTATTTTAGAATATGAGGGAGGGGCTCATGATGGTTGTATTCTTCGTATTGTACAATACTAATTGTCTTGTCTCCATATTGTACAATACTAATTGTCTTTTGTCATCAACCGTCATTGTTTTGTGTATTTATTTCTGAGTCTTGAGTGTTCACAGGTAAATTTCCAAAACATGTAGCAGTGCCATTAAGGACAATTTCATCTCTTCCGATTGCTCCTCACATTCCAATTATATGTTGTGGCAAATGTACTGGCTCCTTATGAAAAGCTTTCACTCGATGCTTACCTACACCTAGGTGCCCAAAAGGTCTAAATTTCATAGGGCCATGTTCATCTACTCCTAGCAGTATCCATCTTAGGCAAAACTTGGTATTACTATGATTGTTATTGTTCAACTTTGTCATTGCTCAATGCGCATAGCTCAAAATCTGATCATGTAAGTGAAGAGCAGAGGTACAAGGAGGCATTGTGCCACTAATGGCTACGATTAATACTAGTATATTTGATATGTTATTTACATTATGCAAGTAGAGCAGGAGTCAGTAGAGGGTTAGAGGGTAACAGTTGCCTGGGTCCAGACCTTTGAGTCCACCCATTCCACCGAGTAGAGTGATTCTTCTGGTCTGGCATCATGTCATGAAATAGCAGTTTCTCGGTTGGAAAAGCGATTATCCAGTGAGCGCTGCGGGGGGGGGGGGGGGGACTAACAATTAGCCAATCAGCGCCACGAGCGGGACTAACGCCATTGTCAAGAGTTACATGGCATGTCTTCTGAATGTTGCTCGAGATCATAGATTGTTTTTACTTCACTCTGCTCCACTATTAACACCCCAGCAAAACCAGTATGTTGGCATGGCTACGCATCAGTGTTGACTTAAAAAGACATTAGATTCAGGTGGATATGTTGGTCTCTAGTGATTGGTTAAGGAAAATAGAATCCCCATCCCCAACGGAAATCGGTTAGAGTGGAGGCAATGTCAGACTGAAGATGGAAATGGAATGTAACAAGTTGACAATTCTGTCTAATATCAGGCAAGGGTAATAGTGCAAGAGCTTATATTCATGGTGATTTATATATTGTAGTACTGTATGTATATGAATGAACCCAATGTGTTCCAGCAGTTATGGACAGCAATGATGGGGATGAGATGGAAATTACTCAGAATGAGCTCCAGATGTGGATCAGTGAGTGGGTGGAGAAGAGCAAGCTGGTGGACCTGGCTGATCTGAAGAGAAGCCAACTGCAGTCGCTGCTGGAGAAGAGGGAAAAACGGGTGGCTGCCTTGCTGAAACTCTGCGAGTAAGCATCCTACCCAGGCTTTGTTTCAAATATCTCATGGAAGGGGTCAAGTGCCTTTTGTTTCAAAGTAGTCTAATCAAACAAATATGACTGTACTTGTTAGGTACACAAAATTGAACACTCAGTTTTCTGTCAAAAGAAACAGTCTGGACATTGGTTGTTAGATGACTTTGCACACTGACAGTGCTTCGGTTTCCATAGAAAGGAAGAGGGGAAAGAGAGCTACATGCAATTTGCCCTACATGTTTTACGACGTTTAGATTAAAATAACCATTTCAGTGTTGGCTTTTTTAATTAAAGCTACAATCCTGAAGATTTACATGGAAACAAAATTTCATTTTAAATACTTTCTTTCACTGGCATATTTAAGACAATAGCTAGTATGTAAATATTTAAATCATGGATGGTTTTGTTGTCAGTTATTGTAATCGTTACTGTCAGATAGGACTTTCCTGGGAAAAATTACACAGCACATAGCATTTCACCTTCTCACAATAGCAGTCAAGTAGAGTAGAGTAAGGCTGACAGTAGCGAGTTTGAATAAGAATCAAAGTTGTCATGACTTACAAGCGGTTGTGGTAGACCAAGCTCACAGAAGACATCAAAAACTAAAGTTCAACCATGTTTTTTTTGTTTGGTGTTGAGAAAGTTGGTGAAACAGTCACCATCAGCACTGGTGACTGTTTCATTTTGAATTGCTCTCTGAGATGGAGTGGTCAAACACAAATTCAATTGTCAGTATCACATTAGGTGTCAGCTAGTTAAAAAGAAACGGGAATCTTCAGTGTTGTAGCTTTAAACGTGATCTAGCTTGTTGGACTTCAGCATTTTTCCTCCATGTTTTCTCCTATATTAATATGCTTGCTGACTCGATTGGCGATGTCTTGCAGGTCAGTAGCAGAATGTGAAGCTGTCACAAAGAAGCTGTACAGTCTGCTCGGGTGGGAGTACAAAGATGAGGATTCTGATGATGAACCAGCGGGCGGTCCAAACCCTGCTGCTGTTAATACTGATGATGATAATGACAGCGCGGTCATGGACTGTGGTAAGTAGCTGATCGTTAAGATGTGTTGAGGAACAAACATAATGGGTAGATCATCATTGTGCGTGACCCCCCTTTTTTTTTTTACCGATTAAGATAAATGATAACACTGTGAATGTTACAATTGTATTTTGGCTGATTGTAAGATGCAGTTTGGCCTGTGTTTCCTTTGTAGATGATGTGCCTCAATCCCCATGTGAGGATATTGCCTCCGAGACTGACGCGCCCAGCTCTATGATCCCTGACAGCCCTACCCTCCGCCCAGCGTACACTCAGATCATTAACACTCAGGACTCAGATAAAGGTGAAACACTGCTGAGGGATGAGGCTTCTAGTTCTGCTATAAAGAGGCGTGCGGTGGTGGAGTTGACCAGACTTTCTGAGGATGAGATTCGGAATGCTCTTTGTTCGCTGACGCCTGGACAGTACAGTAGTGAAGAAGAAGACTTGAGCAGCTGTGATTCTGATAATTTCTGGGAACCAAAAGATGACTCTGATGATTCCGATTACTCAGACTTTGAGACCAAATTAAAAAAAACAAAAGAAACATTTAAAAAAACTGCAGAAGTCAAAAAGGGTCACCCCAAAAAAAACGCTACTAAAGCAAGTACTTACACCAACGTGAGTGTTGCAGATAACACAATCAAATCTCAACAAAATGTAAACACTGATTCTATAGCCACCCAGTCAAAGATAAACATCCAAACTGAATTACCAGTGAAAGAAACATTTGACGCTACGCAAAGGACAAATAAAGGTAATTCTCTTGTCTTTTTCAATTAATGCCTACATTTTTCTACAGCTCCACCCCTATAATATTCCATGTGGACACATTTCTGCTGCTATAGAACAATTAGGCAGCACTTGACGGTGTTGTCTTGCCAAAATTGGAAGTTCTCCTGTATTTAGCAATTTTCAGGATATGTGAACACATTGAAAGTTGTTGAAAAACTAATATATATCCAGGAATAAGAAACTAGACATCCTCTTCTCAAATACAAAAGAAAAAAAATGCGTGGCTTTGATTTCATAAGCAGTTTTCAATTTGCAATACCTCTTGTTCATCAGCATTATAACTGTATTTTGCTGTCCTCTCAGTAGCAGCATTGGGTTTCGGGGCTGTAGTGTCATCCGTTTGCCAAGCCCCCACCAAACAAGCCACAGGACCCCCTCCTGGCCTGTCAGAGGAGGTGGTCACAGTTAACATGGCAGTCCTGGCCAAGAGGATGTCCAACAAGTGGCAAAAAGGAGAAATAGTGGCGATCCCAACGAAGGGTAAGGAATAAAAAGCAGTTGATGACACATTTCTTTTTGTAGGAAGGATGTAACATACTGCGTTTAAAGAATACCTTGTAATTTAGAAAATTTTATTGTTTTGATGGGCACAAATTTCTAGAGGAGACTTTCACACATTATCCTCCCGGCTAAAAATGTTAACATGTTTTACTTTCCTTAATGAGCTGATATTGGTATGATGTGTAGCAAACAAGGCTACTGTTAGTGGTACCCATCAGCTTGAATACAGAATGGTTACATTAATTTTTTTTCAGTCTAATTCAAACATGAGTTTCAAGAGTGTGACAATTAATAATACACAAACTGTAAGTCTACCCCTGAAAGGACACCCATATCAGTAAATTATAGGATATTCCTTGAGAAGCTCTAGTATAAGTTCTATTTTCAATGAAAATAGTTATAAACTTTGTTACACAAGTGGATTTCAACGCTCTTATAATTGTTTTGCCACTCTTAAATATCTGTTCAAGCAACTACACTAACTGTGTGTCAGCTAGAGCAAAGCTGCCGTTAACCAGTGCGACCTCATCCTGAGTTCTCCATTTATGCCAGTGAAGAATACAGCTGGGGTGGGAACATGGAAAGCATTGGGATGTTGGCAGTTAGCATCTGGATAAATTCTCTCATCACATAAAATCAGTGTGTAGAATCCCATTCTAGGTTTCACAGCTGTATCCAGCCAATTACCCCACTCTTCCAAGCTGTCCCGGTCTCTGCCCCACCCCCTCTGCCGATCTGGGAAGGGCTGCAGACTACCACATGTCTCCTCTGATACACGTGGAGTTGCCAGCCGCTTCTTTTCACCTGACAGTGAGGAGTTTCACCAGGGGGATGTAGCGTGTGGGAGGATCATGCTATTCCCCCAAGTTCCCCCTCCCCCCTGAACAGGCGCCCCGACTGACCATAGGAGGTGCCAGTGCAGCGACCAGGACATATACCCACATCCGGCTTCCCACCCGCAGACACGGCCAATTGTGTCTGTAGGGATACCCGACCAAACTGGAGGTAACATGGGGATTCGAACCCCCAATCCCCGTGTTGGTAGGCAACGGAATAGACTGCTACGCTACCCGGACACCCCTCATTCTGATTTTAACTATTCTGATTCCGATTCTGCTTACTGATTCCGGATTTAACGATTCTTAATTCTGATTGTTTGAGGGGCAGGGTCAAAACAGGTCACATGCTTATTTCACAGAAAAAAAACTTAGTTTTAAAAACCTTTACACAAGTCATATTCAGTGATATTCATATTCACAATTGACTTCATATAGTTTATGGAACCTGTAAATTAATTTCATAGTTTAGTTTGGTTGCTTATTAAATGATATGATTCAATAATAATCCTTTTATTCTTTTTTCATTCACTGTATTGTAACTAACACTGAAACCCGCTGAAATGACAACATGTCAACAGTCTAAAAAATAATTAATTTACAGTTTAGTGAGCTGCAGCCCATGTGGGTGTTGACAAGAAAGAAGTAGGAACATCTGTGCGAACATTCATTTAGGAAAAAGATACATTACAGTATTGGCACAAATTTGACGCTGTTTTTATTAATTCGATCAAGTATAGCTGGTTTGCTGTGTCGCTGTTAAGAATAAGACAAATGGTATTTCATTTTCACTAAGCTGATTGTGACTAAGTGCTGGCTGAGGGTTGACTGAGGAGGACGAGGTGTGTGAGGGAGAGGGAGACTGGTGCAACACGTCAAACACAGTACACGTTGATTTGTATACTATGCTGGTGAAGGTGTTTTGTCAAGTTAGTAGTGCATCCTCCCTTTCGCGAATTAAGTTTGACACCGGTGTTAGACTGTGGCGACCCGTTTCAAACAAAATGAGGCCAGTGCTTTTGAGCGCTTGCTGCCGTCCATGATGGTGCATGGCTCTACCCTCCCAGTCTGGTTTTCATTCTTGGCCTTGCATGCTTTGCAGAAGATGGTGAGTTGAAGTACAAGGTTGATTTCAGAGAGGATGGGACCAGCCTGGTCTCTGGACATCACATGGCGTTTGATCGTATCCCGTCCCTGGAACGGCTGTATGTTGGTGCTCGTGTGGTGGCCAAGTACAAACAGACCAACCAGTCTACCTCTTTCTACTCTGGTGTGCTTGGAGAGCTTCCCAGCAGAAGGAACCGCATGAGGTAGGGGTGTGAGAGCGCATACCTCTAGAGCTTGTGACTCCAGCCCCATCTATGAACATTTTTAGAGCTTAAATTATGTTGTCTTTAAACAATGAACTTTTTACAAAATTATTGCATTAAATCTTCCCCGGTGAAATCCATTATTTTGGATCATTTTTATAAAAGTATAGCACGCTTAAAAAAAAGGAAAAAAAAGTGTTTGTGTATGTGTGTGTGTGTGCGTGTGTTTTAATGTTTCAGGTTCCTGGTCTTCCTTGATGACCACACCCCGTGCTATCTTGGCTTGCCTTCTCTTCACCTGGTTTGCAGACCATGTAAGACTGAAAATCAAATGTTCATTTGTAACATATTTTTATCTTGTTCTTCCCCATGGGTCTTCGGCACTGAAGAGATTGGAGATTGAAGAGACAACCCTTCCTAACCACAGAAAACTGAAAAAATGTGCAATGGTGAAGAGAATATATCAGAGATGCTAGCATTTATTTCAGCATCTCTGTTATATTCTCTGCACCATTGCACTTTATTGTCTCTTATTTCGCCTGTATTTTGCCTGTATATAGTCAATCCTTGTGTATATAATCTTTTGTATAACAATCAGAAGGTTGTTGTGTTATTCTATGTTAAGTACATTATGAGAGCCATGAAACCAGTGTCAAAATCCACGTGTGTTATATTTATTTTACATATTTTTATTTAACATATTTTTACCCTTGTTCTTCTTTATGGGTCTTCAGCACTGAAGAGGAGCACCCCTCCTAACAACAGAAAATAATCCCATAGCAATTTATCACAAAAATCTACATACATACAAGCAGGGCAGGATAAGAAAAACTGCAGAGGCAGCCTTGGTACAGTTTTTGCTAGCGAGCTAAGTAGGGCATGTCAGCCAATAAATGAGCCAAACCTTCTCCGTTGTCTCTCATTCTGTGGCAGTGAAGAATGTTTGGGATGATATTCCAGACTGCACCCACAGTCATTTCATTCAGGACTATCTGACTGTCTGGCCGTACCCGCCCTTGGTCGAGTACAGGATCGGAGATGAAATCAGCGCAGAGTTTGAAGGAGTCCAGAAGAAATGTG
This sequence comes from Lampris incognitus, assembly GCF_029633865.1. Classification (NCBI taxonomy): domain Eukaryota; kingdom Metazoa; phylum Chordata; class Actinopteri; order Lampriformes; family Lampridae; genus Lampris; species Lampris incognitus. The sequence goes on from NC_079228.1 coordinate 27,375,107, forward strand.
ATGTGAAACAGATAGACTGCAACTTGGTTCATGTTATTTTTCAGGTGTGTAGTATCCCCAAATAGCCTGCATTATGTTTGCAGTAATCCAATTTCACTTGTAGCTTTTTGATACCTTTTTTTCTTGGATATTGTTTTTTGATTTATTGGTGTAAGGTAAAAAATTATGGGTCCTATTCAGGATGACCAACATGAGGAGTGGATCTACCGAGGCTCCATACGACTGCAACACTTGGTCAATATGAAAGAACATATGAAGCTGGTTCAAAAAGATGAAGGTAAAGACAATCCGGTCTTGAACTCCACAACCGTTATTTCAACACAACACTGACAACAGTTACTCTTGTTTTTACATTGTGTTTTGTTTTGTATTTTGTAACTTCTGACATGGTAGGTCACATTAAATGATGGGTCTGAATCAGATTTGGTGTCATTAAAAAACGTACAAAAATTTGGAAAACCATTTCTTGTTTGTGCTACGCTAAAAAGAAATATGCGTGAGACTTTAATCAGATTGGTGTGGTTTCAGTTCTGAATCACTGTTTCTCCCCCCCATTCTTTTAGGGTCAACTCTACTGACCACCCACACCAATAAATCTCAGGATGGCTCCACGTCAACTCATGTGCCAGCAAAACACACTTCACCTTCAACCAGAAAAACTGGACAGGCAGTTGTCTCCAGGTTAGTTTCATTGGGATTGACGAAGATGGACAGGATTAGGAATGAGTATATTAGAGGGACAGCTCAGGTTGGATGGTTTGGAGACAAAGCAAGAGAGGCAAGATTGAGATGTCTTGGACATGTGTGGAGGAGAGATGCTGGGTATATTGGAAGAAGGATGCTGAATATGGAGCTGCCAGGCAAGAGGAAAAGAGGAAGGCCAAAAAGGAGGTTTATGGATGTGGTGAGAGAGGACATGGAGGTGGCTGGTGTGACAGAGGAAGATGCAGAGGACGGGAAGAAATGGAAACGGATGATCTGCTGTGGTGACCCCTAATGGGAGCAGCCGAAAGTAGTAGCAATAGTAGTAGTAGTAGTCGTAGTCCTGTAATGGCATAACAGAACATGGAGCTGAATGTAGTAGTTTCTTTTGTTTTGATGAAGGCGCTTTGTGGTAGTTTTTTTGTGACTCTTTCAGACTGCTAATATTGCAGTATTAGAAAATCAATGTGTTCTTTCACATACTATGTTATCTGGTTGTGCCAATACTACATCTATTATGTAGGCCCAAGGTGCTCCATAGCTTTTTGCCTATGTATCCTTCTCTAGCTGACCTTGAATGGTAACATTCTTTTTGTATCAGGAATGCCACGGAACAGGAAGTCATCATCCCGACTACTGCTGTGGTCACCTATACCCCACATGAATGCTGTCCTGCATGCCTGGACCAGATCAGGCCTTACTGGGATGTGAAACATTGTCGTGGACGCAACCCAATGGTCATTCCTCAACTCTTTGGGTTTCGGCGTATGATAGCCCCTAAATGTGATAAAAATAAGGTAAATAGGCAGTGCTTTTTTTTGACACATTAGGCCTAATTAATGCCCCACTTTGGTTGATAGCTTTTTTTTTTCTTCTTTTTTTTTTTAGCAAACTGATGTGGCTGTCTTAGCAAATTATAGATTCACACTGAATAAGGAAAAATGTGGTCTGATATTCTCTCTTGTCCTTTAAATGATTGTGGATTTCCTCCCCCTCATCTTCCTTTCTCATATGCCTACTCCCTGCATCATCAGTCCAAGTTGTTGTCCCATGTGTACTACCGCAGTCCATGCGGCCTGAGCCTCTCCAGCATTGCAGCAGTGCAAGACTACCTTTACCGGACGCACTGCGATTTCCTCTTTCTGGAGATGTTCTGCCTGGACCCCCATGTGTCTGTCAGTACCTTTCTTGAGACCCTCCCGCCTAAGATCTACATTCCAGACCTGGCTCAGGGCCTGGAGAACCAGCAGGTGTCTTGCATCAATGAACACAACAACATCCGGCCCCCTGAGGTGGCCTACAGCAGTGAACTTGTGATTAAAGGCGACATCTCTACCAACAACAGCCTTGACTTCATGCCAGGGTGTGACTGCACTGATGGCTGCAGAGACAGGTGCACATGATTATCTGAGAACAGTTTTATCTTGAACCAAACAGAGGTCACTATTCATTGGTCAACTACATTTGTCGTTTCAGTCTGACTATCATCCAGACACGCCTGATTTTGTTACAAGACATATTTGGATGCATAGAGGAAGGCTTTTTCCGACATTGCCATTAGATCCAGTGAAAACCAGATGTTGCATTGTGATTAAAATTCTGTAGTCTGGATGAGACCAAACTATGATGCATGTACAGTAGAAGTCATATGAAAGGATGTTGAGGACGAGTGGCATAAATGATGCAGAATCAATTTAAATAAATTCAGCCGCAACACACACACATCAGTAAGTTGTTGGTCAATTGTGGACATGCCCTGACAATGGAATCTTCGGAATCAGACCTTAAAATGGCATTAAAATACCTGGTATATCTGATGCAATGTATTAACAGAAGCTAAAGTCTTAACATGACCTATTTCTGTACATCTTTCACAAAGTGTGGCCTGCTCATGTCGTCAACTGACTATTCAGGCTACTTCCCTGAGCCCTGGGGGACCAGTGGACGCCAGCGCGGGCTACAATCACAAGAGACTGAATGGTCGTATTATTACTGGGTGAGCCTTTCATTTCCTTTATTTCATGTCTTGTCTGTTAAATATTTATAACACTTCTGTTTAGTTGAAGATGAACACCATAAAGCAACAAGTTGTATTCAGAAATATGGCTATAATGGGGGTGTCTGGGTATCATAGAGGTGTATTCCATTGCCTACCAACACAAGGATCGCTGGATATAATCCCCGTGTTACCTCCGGCTTGGTCGGGCATCTCTACAGACACAATATGCCATGTCTGAGGGTGGGAAGCCGGATATGGGTGTGGTCTGGTCGCTGCACTAGCGCCTCCTCTGGTCGGTTGGGGCAGCTGTTCAGGAGGAAGGAGGAACGGGGGAATAGCGTGGTCCTCCCATGTGCTACATCCCCCTGGCGAAACTCCTCAATGTCAGGTGAAAAGAGGTGGCTGGCGAATCCACATGTTTCGGAGGAGGCGTGGTGGTCTGCAGCCCTCCCCGGATTGGCAGAGGGGTTGGAGCAGTGACCAGAACAGCTCAGAAGAGTAGAGTAATTGGCCGGATACAATTGGGGAGAAAAAGGGAAAGGAAAGAAACATGGCTATAATGGGTGGCACGTTGGCCCAGTGGTTAGCACTGTTGGCTCACAGCAAGAAGGTCCTGGGTTCGAACCCCAGGCCATCCCAGGTCCTTTCTGTGTGGAGTTTGCACGTTCTCCCTGTTGTCTGTGTGAGTTTCCTCCGGGTGCTCCGGTTTCCTCCCACCATCAGAAAGACATGCATTTTAGGGTTAATACTCCTGCCTGTGCCCCTGACCAAAGCAATGGAAAGAAGAACTTGAATTGGTCCCCAGGCACTGCAGCTACCAACTGTTCCTGTACAATAGGATGGGTTAAATGCAGAGAACAAATTTATTGTAAGAATGCAATGTCAAGCAAAGTGGCTTTAATAATAGGAAAGAATGTGATTTTTATCTAAAATGACTATTTGTTACTTGGTGTTGGTAAATAAGGGTTTACCGCTTTAAGAGCAAGATCTGGGGTCGGACTCTGATTGGTTGGTAGGGAGGGGGGAATGAGGAAGTTGTTGTTGTGTGGCGCGAACGGTATTGGGAGCTCCACGCAAGTGAAAGGAAATATTATTACTAAGAACTGTGATATATTGGACCTATGTCAATGTTTTGTGCAGCTGTGAAGAAGGATTAAATGTGTTTCCAAAGAGAGAAGACGGTGTCCTCGCCATTTTCAGATGAAGTGAACTATTGAACTGTGTTGGGTTGTACTCCGGAGTTTAGCTAGCTAGCACCAGGCAGTGACGGACAGCGCCAGCGAACTTCGGCCCTGGATCCGAAATAAATCGGGTTCCCCTGTATCTTCCGGCGAAGGTAGTCAGAAGACGGAGACAGGAAAAGTAACACTGGGGGCTCATCCGGGATCTGCCACAGCCGGGACGCGAACCCGTGGCTCCCACACCGCAAGCGACAACGTTAACCAGTCGACTAAAGGGTCCGACCCGTTAATCAAGGGCCAACGTGTCTACTTATCCATGCACGTTACACTACCCCCCTCCTTCGGGAAGCGCGTCCCTGCGCTTCAGCATATCAGCTCCCTCACACCTCTGGGCGCACGCACTTCCGATGACCTCACGGTCTCACCATCCCACTTCTGACACCAATGTAGCGAATTCGGGGGACAGTCCGGGAACCGTCGTCACTGCCGGGACACGAACCCGTGTCTCACACTCCGCAAGCGACAGTGTTAACCAAAGGGTCTGTGGCGGATCCCGGACGAGCCCCTAGTGTTATGTTTCCTGTCTCCGTCTTCTGACTACCTTTGCCGGAAGATACAGGGGAACCGAATTTATCCCGGACAAGAGCCCCCAGCCACGAAGACCTACTGGAGCCAGTGGAAACGACTATACTTAAGGGATGGCATCCTGGTGAGATGCTTCTACTTCAACGATGATGGCCTGTTCTACCCGCAGATTGTGCTGTCCCGTGCATTTCAGTCAGACGTGCTGAAGCAGATGCACGATGGACCCATTGGAGGCCATTTTGGGGTTGACCGCACCCTGACCCGCATCCAGAACCGGTACTACTGGTACCAGATGAGAGAAGATGTTACTCTCTGGTGTCGTACCTGTATAAATTGTGCTGCAAAGGCCAGGCCAGCCAAAACACTTCAAGGCCCAATGGGAACTGTGAGGGTGGGGACGCCTATGGAGCGGGTTGCCCTAGACATCATGGGCCCACTAAATGAGACTGAACGCCACAACCGATACGTTTTAGTAGTGCAAGACTACTTTAGTAAGTGGGTGGAGGTATATCCCTTGCCATATCAGCAGGCTGTGATAGTGGCTGTGGTGTTTACCTCTGAGTGGGTGTGTCGGTATGGAGCGCCATACACCCTCCACAGCGACCAAGGCACAAATTTTGAATCTGAGGTTTTTCAGAAGATGTGTGAGACTCTTGGTATCGAGAAGACCCGTACCACACCCTTCAGGCCACAGTCTGATGGCCAGGTTGAACGGTTAAATGCCACGCTTCAAAAGATCTTGGCCACCACAGCAGAGCGTTGCCATTGGGACTGGGACCTCATGCTTCCCTATGCGGTCATGGCCTACAGAGCGACACAACACCCTCGACTGGGTTCACTCCTAACATGATGCTGTGTGGAAAGGAAGTGACGGAACCCATTGACCTCGTCGCCGGCCTGCCTCCAGACTCAGACAGTGCAGAGGACGCTCCGCAGTATGTCACTCAGTTTCGCCAGCGACTACAACTCTCTCATCAGATCGCTAGGGAGGCCCTCGGTCAAGCTGTCACACGGGCGAAGAAACAGTACGACAAGGCTATCTGCCGCACCGCATACAGCATAGGTGATGCTGTCTGGTATCTGGTTAAAGGGAAGCAAAGAGTTCAAAACAAAGGGAGGAAGTTCCTGCCTTCATATGATGGGCCATACTTCATTGTGGGACAACTGGATGACCTGGTGTATCGCATTCAGAAAGGGCCCAGGACAAAGGCAATGGTGGTACATCACGACGAGTTGAAACCCTTCAGGTCCCGTACTCCGATGGATAACAGCTGGGCCTTCAAACACGCACAAGTCTGGAACCCAGTTGAGGTCCCACCTCCCGACATGGACACTGACATCGTCGACTCTGACGCAGCGGGTGGAGAGCCTGACAGCCAGCAACTAACCGAGCTGGTCGTTGATGATCTTTCCAGTCCGGCCCCTCCTTCACCAGCTTCTCTCCACATGGATGTGCTCCCCCCAAGCAGTGGGGAAGTTCATGCCAGTGGGGGTAGTGCATTGCCGCGGAGTCAAGTAGGGACTGTTTCAGATTGTGGGTTGAGACAAACACCTATGAGGCCTAACAGGAGTAGGAGGGCTCCTAACAAATATGGAGAGTGGGTGGCTCATTGAACTGAATTGTTGAAAAAAAAAAAGAAGAAAGAAACAGAAAAAAAAATCAGTGTTGCTTGCACGCACACAAGGAAAAAAAATGCTTGCAATTACTTGTCATCATTTTGTTGTGCATGTTTGCACTGTTCAGTTATTATTGATGTTCTATTTAGGAGGAAACGTAAACAGTTGAAGTATTAATACCTGGTGAAAAATGTTGTAAGGTGAAACAGAAATGTTGGTCAGATATTTGCACTTATAATTCCGGTTAGAATTGAGAGGTGTCTTATTTTTTGGGGTTTCTGTTGAATGCCAGGATAGTTGAGTTATATAGTATGCAATGACCTGTTTGTGATCACATTAGGTGTGATCTGTTTCGTTGGTTGACTAACATGCCTCCCTTACAGAGTACCCAAAGAATCGGTACAGAGGAAGCAAATGCACTACCCACCACCACTAACAGACTTACACCCAAAGGGAGATGCACAGGGATGCAGAACGATTCCTATGGCCTAATGGACTGTTCAAATGGACTGTTACTCCGTCTACCTCTCTGCATGGTGCCTTGGAAGAGACAAAAAGGGGAAACAAGGACAAATGAAGTGTATCTATATGGCTCTGTGATCTGTCTAAGAAATGTATGATAGATAACTGTATCTGTGTTGGAGTGGAATTATGTGTAATGCCATCCATAGTGGGGGTAGTTGTTGAGGGTCGGAAAGGAACCAGTGCAGGGGTCCGGCGGGGTCAAGCCCGTAGGCACATTTATTTCTATTCAGGGAAGGGAAATGCAGGATAGGTATGGTGCAACTAGTGTGGTGCGTGTGTGCAGGAATGTAAATGACTGGAGGGTGTTTGTGCGTGTGCGTGCACGTGATGCGCAAGTCCAGGAGTAGGGGTTCGGCGGGAGGCAGCGTGAGAGCACCGGCACCGGGGGTTCGTACTAGATGGCACAATTTGGCAATGACTGCACGTCAGCGTCCTCTCTTATAGCGGGCTGCAGATTGGCTTCAGGTGCGCTGATCACCGATGAGCCTCTGGTGCGTAGCTGCACTCTCAACGAGCGCGCTGATTGAACCCTGCCGGTAGACTCAGGCGGAGACGCGCCTTGTGTCTGGACCACAACAGTACCCCCCCCCTCCTATGGGAGCCACCGGGCGACCGTCCAGGGGCGTCAGGGTGTTCCAAGTAGAAGTCCGACAGGAGGGCGGGGTCGGTGATGTAAGACCGGGGCACCCAGCTCTGGTCTTCCGGACCGTAGCCCTCCCAGTCCACCAGGTACTGGAAGCCCCTCCCACGGCGGTGGACACGCAACAGCTTCCAGACCGGCCAGACCGGGTCGCTGTCCTGGAGTACACGGGGAGGAGGCGGGGCTGTGACAGGTGGGGAGAGGGCACTGACAGACATAGGCTTCAGCTTGGAAACATGAAACACGGGATGTGCATGAAGAGAAGGAGGGAGAGACAAACGCACCGCAGTGGGGTTGACGATCCTCTCCACAGTGTAGGGTCCCACGTAGCGAGCGGCGAGCTTGCGAGAGGTCGTCGGGATGGGGAGGTCCTTGGCCAGGAACCAGACACGCTGACCAGGCTGGTAGACCGGGGCTGGGACGTAATGCCGGTTAGAGGAGTGTTGGGAGCGGTCGTTGGCTCGCAGCAGGGCGGCATGAGCAGACCTCCACATGCGGCGGCATCAGCGGAGATGATCCCTGGCTGATGGGACCGCCACCTCAGTCTCTTGCTGGGGAAACATGGGGGGCTGGTAGCCCAGTGAACATTCAAAAGGAGACATTCCAGTGGCAGAGCTAGTCATGGTGTTGTGAGCATACTCAACCCAGGCCAGGTGCTTGCTCCAGGTCGAGGGGCTGCTGGTGGTCACACACCTCAGGGCAGACTCCCGGCTCTGGTTGGTGCGGTCCGCCTGTCCGTTTGTTTGAGGGTGGTAACCAGAAGAGAGACTGACCATGGCCCCAATCCCCCTACAGAAGGCCTGCCACACCTGGGAAGAGAACTGGGGACCCCGGTCAGAAACAATGTCCAGGGGAATGCCATGGAGACGGACCACGTGGACAACCAGCAGTTCGGCGGTCTCAGCGGAGGACGGGAGCTTGGGGAGCACCACGAAATGGGCCTGCTTGGAAAAACGGTCGACAATGGTAAGTACGACTGTGTTACCCTGAGACACCGGGAGTCCAGTCACGAAGTCCAGGGAGATGTGTGACCAGGGGCAACTGGGGACCGGGAGAGGACGCAGGAGACCAGCAGGGGGGCGATGGGAGGTCTTACTCCGGATGTAGGTGATACACGCCGCCACAAACTCCCGAACGTCAGCCTCCATGGTAGGCCACCAGAAGCGCCGCCGGAGGAAGGACAGTGTCCTGGAAGCGCCAGGGTGGAGTGTCCCCACTCGAGAACCCTGGAGCGGACAGGGGCAGGCACAAACAGACGGTTAGGGGGAACATTACCAGGGCTGGGGTGAGTTCGCTGGGCGGTCCTGACCAGAGAGTCGATGGCCCAGGTGACGACGCCCACAACACGGGTCGGAGGCAAGACGGTGTCCAGGGCACCCTCCTGGGTGCCATCCTTCGTAGATGCCCCCGGATGGAGCCGAGAGAGCGCATCTGCTCTGGAATTCTGTGACCCTGGACGATAGGACAGCATAAAATTGAATCGGCTGAAGAATTGCGCCCAGCGGGCCTGGCGGTCACTCACCCGTTTAGCTTACCGGATGTACACCAGGTTCCAGTGGTCCAACCACACCAGGAAGGGATGCTCCGCCCCCTCGAGCCAGTGTCTCCATTCTGCCAGGGCGGCGTGGATGGCCAGCAGCTCCCGGTCGCCGACGTCATAGTTGCGCTCAGCTGGTGTGAGGCGCCGGGAGAAAAAGGCGCAGGGGTGCAGACGGTGATCCTCTGCTGAGCGTTGCGAGAGGACCGCCCCCAAGAGGCGTCCACCTCCACCACGAACTGGCGGGTAGGATCCGGGTGGGCGAGTACCGGGGCCTCGGAGAACCTCCTCTTGAGGTGTGTAAAGGCGGTCTGATCCTCCGGGGTCCAGTCAAATTGGCGGAGGGTGGAGGTGAGGGCTGAGAGGGGCGCGGCGATGCGGCGGTAGTCCTTGATGAACTTCCTGTAGAAGCCCGCAAAACCCAGGAAGCGTTGCAGCTCTGACCGGTTCTGGGGTAGGGCCACTCCAACACTGCCTCGACCTTCTTAGGGTCGGTCCGAATGCGCCCCGCCTCCACAATGTGGCCAAGGAACTCCATTGAGGGGGTGTGAAAAGCGCACTTCTCCGCCTTGACAAACAGGCGGTTCTCCAGAAGGCGCTGCAACACCAGGTGAACGTGTTGGATGTGTTCGCTGAGAGAGCGGGAAAAAACTAGAATGTTGTCCAAATAAACCACAACGAAAACATTGATCATGTCACGGAGCACATCATTAACAAGGGTCTGGAAAACTGCAGGGGCGTTTGTGAGGCCGAAAGGCATAACTAAATACTCGAAATGTCCCAGCAGCGTATTGAAAGCAGTCTTCCACTCGTCTCCTTCTCTGATGCGGACAAGATGGTAAGCACAGCGTAAATCAAGCTTGGAAAAAATGGTGGCAGCAGAGAAGGGTTCAAACGTGGAGCTCATGAGGGGTAATGGATAGCGGTTCTTAACCGTGATGTCATTAAGTAGTCGGTAATCAATACAGGGGCGGAGCGTGCCATCCTTCTTACCAACAAAGAAGAATCCGGCCGCCATTGGGGAGTCGGAGGGGCGAATGATCCCGGAGGCGAGTGAGTCGGTGATGTACTCCTGCATGGCCTTCTTCTCCGGAAGGGTGATGTTATACAGCCTCCCGGGTGGAGTGCGGGCACCAGGGAGGAGCTCAATAGCGCAGTCGTAGGGGCGGTGTGGAGGGAGAGAGAGTGCCTCGGTCTTGCTGAAGGCAGCCGCAAGGTCATGATAAACCTCGGGCATGTCGGAGAGGTCTGGAGGAGGAGGCTCAGCCTTAGAAGCCCCAGGAGGATAGGAGGCAGAGCGGAGACAGTTCGCATGGCACGCAACACTCCACCCGATGATCCGAGCGGAGGACCAGGCGATGTTGGGGTCATGCCTCTGCAACCAAGGCCTCCCGAGAACCAGTGGTGAGGAGGGAGCAGTGAACACAAGGAGGCGGATTGTCTCGACATGGTTGCCCGAGACTGTTAGCTTGAGAGGCTCAGTGGTGTGGGTGATGCGACAGAGAGCGCGTCCATCCAGCGAGCGGGTCTCAATAGGGGTCTCCAGCGGGGTGAGACTGATGCCAGCCTGCCAAGCTAGGGCCCCGTCAATGAAACTCCCGTCGGCTCCAGAGTCGATAAAGGCGCCGATAGGCAGAGACTGCTGACCCCAGGCGAGAGACGCAGGGAATAAAGGAGATGGGGAAGGCTTGTTCTGGGGCAGAGTCATGCAGCTTACTAGTAGCCCCTCCCCTAGTAAGCTCGGCCTTTTTGGCGTGTGGTACAGTACCGAATGAAGTGTCCAGCCTGCCCACAGTACAAACAGAGCCGGCCTTGCATGTGCTGTTCGCGCTCAGCCCTGGTGAGGCGTGACCGAGCCACCTCCATGGCCCCCCCCCCCTTGGCTCAGGTGGTCGTGGCGAGGGAGTGGGCAGAGCTGCTGGTGCTGGCTGGGGGTCCCGGAGGGGGCGAGGTGACAGGGAGGTACCCCAGGGAGGGGTGAGGGACTGGCGCTGAGCTCGAGCGCGTTCGTCTCGCCTTGCCTGGAGGCGTTGGTCCATCTTTAGAGCCAGGCCGATTAACTCATTGCAGGTCGCCGGCCAGTCTCTAAAAAGTCCATCCTTGACCTGCTTGCTTAAGCCCCGCCTGTATGCACTCAGCAGGGCCTCGTCATTCCAACGGCATTCTGCGGCCAGGACTCGGAAATCGACGGTGTATTCGGCCACAGAACGAGAGCTGTTTGATGGTGTGGAGACGGGCGGTGGCGTCACAGCCACCAATGGGGTGATCGAACACACTCGTGAATTCCCCGGAAAAGGCTGCATAATCAGAGGACATGGCGGGTTTCTGGTCCAGGGCAGCCGTGGCCCATCTGAGAGCCTTACCCGTAAGCAGGGACATGATAAAGGCGACCTTAGCGCCGTCTGAAGTGTAACGGCTGGGCTGGTGGCGGAATACCAGCTCGCACTGGACTAAGAAACCACGGCAGAGCTCAAACTCACCCTCATAGGACTTCGGGGGGGTTAGCTTGGGCTCTGGTCCTGGGGCAGGTTGGTCCACTTGAGGCGCGGGTTGCGGTGGGCTTACCGTCACGCCCAGGCGATCCAGCCGAGCAAGGACCTGAGCGAAGGCGGCGGTGAGACAGTTCTCCAGCGCCGTCATCCGTGTGTCCTGTTGTTGGACTGCTGCATTGAGTCCTACGATGAGCGGAGGATCGCCAGATCCGCTGGGAGTAGCTGCCGGAGTTCCTGCTGGACCCGGTTCCATCGTGGCCAGATTGTACTGTTGAGGGTTGGAAAGGAACCAGTGCAGGGGTCCGGCAGGGTCAAGCCCGTAGGCATGTTTATTTCTATTCAGGGAAGGGAAATGCAGGATGGGTATGGTGCAACTAGAGTCCTGGATGTGGGGTGTGTAAAAGACTATGTGTCTGTGTGCAGGGCGAGTGTGGTGCGTGTGTGCAGGAATGTAAATGACTGGAGGGTGTTTGTGCGTGTGCGTGCTGGTGATGCGCAAGTCCAGGAGTAGGGGTTCGGCGGGAGGCAGCGTGGGAGCACAAGGGAGGGATCCGAGGAACACAAGGAAGACGGAGCCCGAGAAGCACCGGCAAGAAGCACCGGCACCGGGGGTTCGTACTAGATGGCACAATCTGGCAACGACTGCACGTCAGCGTCCTCTCTTATAGCGGACTGCAGATTGGCTTCAGGTGCGCTGATCACCGATGAGCCTCTGGTGCGTAGCTGCACTCTCAACGAGCGCGCTGATTGAACCCTGCCGGTAGACTCAGGCGGAGACGCGCCTTGCGTCTGGACCACAACAGGTAGTGTTGGTAAATAAGGGTTTACCGCTTTAAGAGCAAGATCTGGGGTCGGACTCTGATTGGTTGGTAGGGAGGGGGGAATGAGGAAGTTGTTGTTGTTGTGTGGCGCGAACGGTATTGGGAGCTCCGCGCAAGTGAAAGGAAATATTATTACTAAAAACTGTGATATATTGGACCTGTGTCAACGTTTTGTGCAGCATTGAAGAAGGATTAAATGTGTTTCCAAAGAGAGAAGACGGTGTCCTCGCCATTTTCAGACGAAGTGAACTATTGAACTGTGTTGGGTTGTACTCCGGAGTTTAGCTAGCTAGCACCAGGCAGTGACAGACAGCGCCAGCGAACTTCGGCCCTGGATCCGAAATAAATTCGGTTCCCCTGTATCTTCCGGCGAAGGTAGTCAGAAGACGGAGACAGGAAAAGTAACATCGGTCTGCATTCTTCCACCTATGCGATATTAATCGTCTTCGCCCGTCACTTACACCTAACAGCACCGCCATACTCCTTCACACCCTGGTTACATCCCTTATTGACTACTGCGATTCTATCCTCTTTTGTCTTCCCCTCAAGTGTCTTCATAAATTTCAATTGGTCCAGAATTCAGCTGCCTGTATCATTACCAAAACTCCTTCCATAGATCATATCACTCCTGTTTTTCAGCAACTCCATTGGCTCCCTCTTAAATACCGTATTGACTTAAAGATCCTGCTTCTCACCTTTAAGGTCCTTAGTAATCTAGCTCCTTCATATCCACACGCCCTCCTGCACTCTCAGATCCTCTTCTGCTCTCCAACTCACTACACCATTGGCCCGCTTGACTACCATGGGGTCTAGAGACTTCACTCATTCTGCCCCCCACCTATGGAACTCTCTCCCACAAGACATTTTCATCATTGACTCTCTGTCAACCTTCATATCCCATCTCAAAATGCACCTTTTCAAACTGGCATATTCAGTCTGATCCACGCTTCGTTGAGTTTTGTGCAGATGATGATTTTATACTTATCTGTTGTATTAACTTTTTATTGTCTACCCTGCTTTGTTTTGATTTTATGCTGTCTGATACAGTGCTGCTTGTTTTTTTTTTTTTTTTAAACGGTGTTCTGTAAGGTGTCCTTGAGTGCTCTGAAAGGTGCCCACAAATAAATTGTATTATTATTTGAGGCCAAGCATCTCCTCTGTGTCAAGCCTTTTCTTGGTCTCTTGACATTTGAATCATCTAATTTACTCAATTAAATAAGCAGTGCACTTGTGTTGCTTTAAGTGCACTGCTGTTGTCTCCTACAAAACTGAGAGGAGAAAAACCTGAAACTTTTTTCAAAAAAATCTAACTCTGCTCAGGATATGCTATTTTCATCGTCTACATTTTTGTTTGTGTACTCAGCTAGTGTAGAATGCAGCAGGCTGAATCTTCTCACTTCTCACGAGTTACATAATCTTAAAAAAATTAAATAAACTGGTCTGAATTACTGCGTTCTGAGTGCAGCCTCCAGTTTGGCAACAAATCACCTGATGATCTGTCATGTTGTCCTCCCATCATCCCTTTCCAGGTTGTATGAGTGCAGTGCTCGGTGTAGCTGTAATCCTCGCATGTGCTCCAACCGGGTGGTACAGCATGGCATTCAGTTGCGGCTGCAAGTCTTTATGGCCCCTGGCAGAGACTGGGGTATTCGATGTCTAGACGATGTGGCCAAGGGCACCTTCGTTTGCGCCTACAGTGGTAAGACACACCCCAAGGGTACATGACTGATATATTGCGGTGCTCTAATTTTCATCCGGAGGCAAAGAAGACTACAAAATTTTGATCCCATTTTCCAGCATGACACTTAAGCTTCAATTTAAAGTGGGTTTTAGAATTGAGCAACTCAAAGAACTTGGAATCAGTTCATCTGGATACAACCTTTATTGGTAGATAGGTTTCATCACTCATCTAAGTGACCTCTTCAGTCTAAACTATCCCCACCATTATAAACAATACAGTTGCATGCAGGGGGGGCTAAGAGTACATCTGTCGCCATCTTACAATGCTGTGATTCCAAACATTCCCAAATCCTCTGTGAATAGTACACATGGCCATTGAAACTCTACTTAATGGTCATGCCCATGTTCGCATATGAAACTGATCGTTGGTTTAGGTCGTTATGCACTGTATTGTTTATAAGGGTGGGGATACCTGCAGTTAGTTTAGACTGAAGAGGTCACTTAGATGAGTGATGAAATGTATCTGTCAATAAACATTGTATCCAGATGGACTGATTCAACTTTCTTTGATTTTCTTACCTGGATTATTGAGCATGTATAATGAAATCTAAGCAACTTTGACAAGGCCCAAATTGTGATGGATAGATGATTAGGTCAGAGCATCTCCAAAACAGCAGCTGGTCAGTACCTACCAAAAGTGGTCCAAAGAAGGCAACCGGTGGTCTAGCGACAGGGTCATGGGCGCCCAAGGCTCACTGATGCGTGTGAGGAGCAAAGGCTGGACCGTTTGTTTCGATCCCACTGAATAGCTTCTGTAGCTCAAAGTGCTGACAAAGTTAATGCTGGCTATGAAAGACAGGTGTCAGAACACACAGTGCATTGCACTGCATATGGGGCTGTGTAGCCGCAGACTGGTCAGGATGCCCAAGATGACCCCTGTCCCACTGCTGAAAGTGCCTAGAATGGACATGTGTCAGAACTGGACCATGGAGCAATGGAAGAAGGTGGCCTGGTCTGATGAATCACGTTTTCTTTTACATTATGTGGATGGCAGGGCGTGTGTGCGTCGTTTACCTGGGGAAGAGATGGCACCAGGATGCACTATGGGAAGAAGGCAAACCGGTGGAGGCAGTGTAATGCTCTAGGCAATGTTCTGCTGGGAAACCTTGAGTCCTGGCATTCATGTTGATGTTACTTTGACATGTACCACCTACCTAAACATTGTCGCAGACCAAGTAGCTGCATTCCTTCATGGCAACGGTATTCTATGATGGCAGTAGCCTCATGTGGTTTTAATGTTTTGGCTGATCGCTGTATTCCACTAGCTTGACACAATTCTCGAACATCTTCTATTTTTGACTGTCTCTCTACAGGTAGAGTTATATGTGGTGAGAAGAACACTCATTCAGCCACACACTTTGCCAAACTCAACCTTATAGAGAGAGTGGAGATTCATAAAGAGGATTATGAGCCTAAGGCCTATTGTTCAGACAGCGAAACAGGTAATGTATACAGACAAATTACATCTCCTTTTCCTAGAGGAAGACTAATTTGGATCATTTTACTCTTAAATGGCAAATGGGCACAAATGCCCAGTTATCTTTGTTGGGCAGATTGTATAGAATGAGAAGCAGCACCATGTTAAGAATGCTGCGGACTGAATCAGTAATACGTGGTGTATAGACTGAATTTTTCAGCGGGAGATGATGTCAAAGTTTGTCAAACAGATGACTGGGAGGATGTTAGGGCTATTGCTTGTTTCTGTCCAGTGCTTGTTTCTGTCCAGTGCATTTTCTAGAAAATGCCAAAGATGATAAATGTTCCCTGTCATCCATTGAGATATGTGGGACACAAAGACTCTTTATTTTATTTTTTTATTCTTTCTCCTACTGCTTTATCACTCCATCAGCTGAAAACCTGGAAGAGTCCATGGAGGAAGAGGATAATAACGCTGGCAATGGCCGTGAAGGTAACAGTGAGAGGAATAACAGCAACGAGAATAAGGAGCAGGACATTCATAGAACCATCTGACAGTAACTCTAGTTCCAATATCCTTAGGTGCAAAGCTCTGAGCTCTGACAGAAGTTGCTTCACAGATGCAGGGGTCATAATACTGCGGGAGGATGAGACAGAAATTTGGGGTATATCCCCATACAGACCTGATCATCAGGGACCTAGTTTATAAAGTTAATTTGTTAAAAAAGGAAATGCAGTCCGTACAACCATATTGAAGCCTGTTTGTAATTTATGAACTATTTTTTTTTCTTAACAGGAGAGTGGGCTGTCTTCTCATCTATTTTTAAGTATATTTTAAACATATTTGGATTGTTAGAAACTAGAGAGGAAGACAGAGTAGGATAGACATAGGATTGAAAGCTGTGGCAGGATTTGATCCCAGCTCAGCGGGAGCATACATGTGGTACTAAAGGCAAAGGACTTGGACCCACTTAACTGAGCACTCGTTGATCCTTTTTTTTTTAAAATTTATTTCTGATTTTTCCCTTTTTTCCCAATGTAGTGGCCAGTCGATCCCTATTTTAGTTCAAACACCCACCCTCTTCCTGCATGCATTTACCAACTGCATCTCTCCAGCCGGCAGTCTCGAAGGAGACGCCTTGCCACTTCCGTGACAAGGCGAATCCAGGCCGAACCACTGCTTTTTCCGACACACCCAGAGACGCATTCATGTGACAAACACAAGCCGACTCCGCCCCCCTCCCGAAGACAGCATTGCCAATTATTGCTGCTTCGTCGAGTCCAGCCATAGTCGGATCTGACGAGACCGGGGCGCGAACCGTGGTCCCCAGTGGGCAACTGCATCGACACAAAGCCGATGCTTAGACCGCTACACCACCGCGGACCCAACTCGTCAATCCTTTTTTTCATGTTCTAATAGCTGGGTAATATTAATTTCCCCCAATTTTATTTGATTGATCAAAATATTAAATATTGATTGCTATCATCATCCAAGATAGGAATGCCATTCATATAATTTGGATTTGGTTTTTAATGTTTTTGTGATAGTATGGAAACTAAGACAATGTAAAAAATTGATAGAAATAAGGCTTAACATTAAACTTATGTTTGAGCAATATGTTAGTCTATAGAATGAGCAGGTTTTCCCTTCTGTTATGTCATACATTTTCTTTTCTTTTTTTTGTTTGTTTTGGATCCCCCCCCCCCTTTTTCTCCCCAATTGTATCCGGCCAATACCCCACTCTTCCAAGCTTTCCCAGTCGCTGCTGTACATCCTCTGCCAATCCGGGGAGAGCTGCAGACTACCACATGTCTCCTCCAATACATGTGGCATCGCCAGCTGCTTCTTTTCACCTGACAGTGAAGAGTCTCGCCAGGGGGACATAGCACATGGGAGAATCACGCTATTTCCCCCCAGTTACCACTTCCCCTTGAACAGGCGCCCCGACCGACCAGAGGAGGCGTGAGTGCAGTGACCAGGACACATACCCACATCCGGCTTCCCACCCACAAACACGGCCAATTGTGTCTGCAGGGACACCCGACCAAGCCAGAGGCAACACGTGGATTCAAACTGGGATCCCCGTGTTGGTAGGCAATGGAATAGACCGTTACGCTACCCAGATGCCCCAGAAATTTTAATTTTTGCCTGAAAATTATTCATAAATGATGAACACAGTCCTTAAAATATCTTAACTTAAGTCATCCATTCCATTCCATTATCCAAACTGCTTATCCTGCTCTCAGGGTCACGGGGATGCTGGAGCCTATCCCAGCAGTCATTGGGCGGCAGGCGGGGAGACACCTTGGACAGGCCGCCAGGCCATCACAGGGCCAACACACGCATTCACGCCTAGAGACAATTTAGTATGGCAGAGTCACCTGACCTACATGTCCTTTTTCTTTTCCTTTCAGTCATCCAGTGCATGAGCAATTGCAATATTAGAGAGCTCCACTAGTGAGATACATGCAGCTGGTCCTTGCCATTTACATGTGGGTCAATGTTAGGCTGCAGCTGACTCACTGACTTGGTGAGGATACTCTGCAAGTGAGCGTCAGTAAGTGAACTTCCGAGCCTAGTCTTGTTTAGGTTCATGAGACTGAAAGTCTGTTCACAGATGTAGGTGCTACCAAAAAGGGAGAGCATCACCTGGGCATGTTTCCTTATCTTTGGATACCTGTCTGCTGGGACACATTTGTAGAAGTCCTGCAGATGGACAGAGTTGAACTTCTAAAATTGGAAATATTCAAGACATGGTGACCCATGTATGTATGTATGTATGTATGTGCTGATGTTCATCATAGATCCTGCAGAGACTGCAGCCTGCAAAGGAAGAAAATCTGGTCCTGCTGCAAAGGAAAAGAGACCAAAGGAGTCTTTCAACATTGCCACCAAGGCTACTACCAGGGGTTTCTTTGATGGGGAGGATCTCTGCTACATCATTGATGCTGAGATGGAAGGGAATGTGGCACGCTACCTCAGTGTTAGTCCTTGATTACTAAATACTGTACTGTGGAAAGTAATTTTTCACCTACGCAGGTAGAAAAATTCAACTGTGTCCAATGTCTGATTGAGGTGAATGGTACTTTTCTACCTTACAGCACGATCGTAGCCCAAACCTGTTTGAGCAGTATGTCTTCGTGGATACACATGACCTCAGGTTTCCCCGGTTGGCCTTTTTCACTGAAAAGTAAGTATCCCTTTTGGTCCATGAACAAAATTTTTTACATTTTTTGACACCATTATTAATCCATGTAATGTAAACTTAATATGCATGCTCTTTGCTAGCCTTGCCATGCTTTGCTTTTTTTTCCATTAGTGTAAATACACTACTGAACAGGTCACTTAGCTGCAACATTTGACCAGATGGGGTTTAAAAGTCACCTTGACAATCATTGTCGAGGGACAGAGCATGTTCTTATTCATCCTTCTCAATCACTTTTTCCCAGGAGGTCCCAGGATATCAACAAGAGGACCTTCTAGTCATATGTTATTACTATTGTTAATTTGTTGCATGTCTGAAGTTCTTAACCATTCGCAACTCATGAAATTTCCAAAAGCTTGGAATTTTAAGTTTGTATAAGCTTTTGCTTATATATATATATATGTAGCATTTTTTTCCGAAACTGTCAATGGTGTTATAAGTACTCAACTAATGAGGAGCAGAATATCAACACAGATACAGGAAAAAAACGTTTTAATGCATAGCAGTACAGGCCTGTTTTGTGCGTCGCGCACTCAGCTGCTAATGTGGTTAAACAAAGAATCATACAGCTTAGTTTGCCCAACGTTACGCCCCTAATTTCGGTTGGACAGCAACCAATCAGATGAGGAAACATTCAAACTATAACAACCAATGGGGTAGGTGCTTACAATGCACAGCAACCAATGGAGGGGTAGAAAACATCACAACCAATGGGTTAAGGGACTGGGGCTTGTTTTGAAAAGCATTTAGGGACCAGGGCACTGTTGAGGTGGCATACATTAAAATTATAACAAGGTAATTTATGTGAATTATATAGTGGGGTGGTGTTGGGGCACAGTTGGAAGGACAGGGAGTTAAAATATTAAAAAATATATAAAAAAAACTAATAAATGTCATATGTGTATCATCTAATGGGGGGGGATAATAAAGACATTTTACTTATAGTTACAAAGGAGATATTTTTTTCGGTGTCTACAACTGGTGGCCAATTCATTTCTATTATTCAAGGTGGACATATCAGGTCTGCAAATAATAAAATACTTTTCTGCCAAGCACAGGTTACATCTTTTACCTCTAACTGAATATGCATTGCTCTTTGCAAGGATTTTCCATGAGACAGAATACCTGATATTCTTGTCCATCAATGACAAAATGTGGCGGCTTAAGACTGTTGCATTTTTTGCATGTTAATTTCTGAAGCTACTCATATGGGCGTTAAACCTAATTTAAAAGGGCCCTCTGTTAATCCCACCTAAGTGTCCACATTGCAGTTGTCTTCTCTTGTCAGCGATGCCTGGTAGATGACTCCTCCTATCTGGCATTTTCCTTCAAGAGGACACGATGCCTTAACATGACATTTGCAGTTGGAGGTGCTTGGTTGCGGTGAGGGGGTCTGTGCCTTGGCCATGATGCTTGTGCTGTGGGAGGAAATAACCTGCTGGACATTTGGCATGCAGCTGTAGCTCATTTTGACTGTGTTTCTGTTGAATGTTTTTCTCAATAGATGGTCTGGGGTAAAGCACTCATCCAAAAGCTTGAAAAATTGTTTTCCAATATTTGAAAACACAAAAACTATGGTGGTTAGGGTTAGGGTTAGTGTTAGTGTTGTATCTTGTAGTTAGTCTGCCACCCACTGGGGGGCCAGTAGAAGGGAGAAGTAAAAAAATGACATGTAAAAAAGCAGTGAGGAAAATAAAGAGCGCTGATGTAGACGGTTACTGAGCAGTCGTGTCGTTTCTGCTGTCTGACATGTGGATAAATAACAGTTAGGGTTAGGGTAGTTTTTCTGTTTTCAAATATATATAAGTGACCGGCAATCTCCCGAGAGGCCAGACCAGCCAGAGCCAGCATCTTGATAATGTGACTCGCGCAAGAAAAACTTGGCCCATAGAAATGCATTGGATACAACTTCGTGGTGCCGGACAAGAAAATTTCAGTGACATCGTGTCCCCCAGCGCGATTTCATAGATTAAAATTCGTGACTATGACATGAAATCTCGTGATACTGGGCTGGAAGATCATAGGTCAGTACCGGGCCATTCCACTATGCGGTCAAAAAACACACAATGTACCACTAAGAACTGCAGCATGGAACATAAGGACACTCTTGGACGTTAGCCATGGTACAGACAGACCTCAACGCAGAACAGCACTTATTTCCAGCAAGCTGAAGCACTATTATGTGGATGTTGTGGCACTCAGTGAGACCTCCTTGAAGAGGGCTTGCTCAATGAAGTACAAGAGGGCTATACATTCTATTGGAAAGGATACCCCCTAGGCGGTCAACACATTCATGGAGTTGATTTTACAATCAGGAACAGTCTCATACTCAAACTCAAAGAAACACCAGTGGGCATTAGTGAACAGCTGATGACTCTCCGCATATCCCTCACAAAATGCTGATACATCATCTTGATAAGTGCCTATGCTCCAACTTTACCATCCCATGATGAAGAGAAAGATTGCTTCTACCAGGCACTCGATGTTATACTCATCAACATCTCAAGGAGCGAAAAAGTAATTTTGCTTGGTGATTTTAATGCACGAGTTGGGAAGAACATGCAAAACTGGAATGGAGTGATTGGCACCAATGGCATTGGAAAAGTCAATCCCAATGATGTAAGACTTCTTAGTCTGTGCTTGGAACATGACCTCACCATCACAAACACTGTTTTCCAACAAAAGAATAAATACAAGGCATCCTGGATGCATCCCAGATCCAAACACTGGCACCTGCTTGATTATAATATAATGAGGCGAGCTGATCTTAAAGACGTGCTCCTTATGAGAGCTATGCGAGGAGCAGACTGTGGGAGAGACCACCTTATGATCCTGACAAAAGTCAGAGTGCATGTCCGAACCTTGAGACGCCAATCTGGGCCAAAGAAGAAACCACTCCACTGCACCACTCTCCAACAGTGACACCCGAAACACCTTCCGTCATTCTCTAGCCCAAAAATTAGTTGATGTTGAACAGCTGATCAACTCAGAGTCTGGGATGGATGAGAAGTGGACCTCTGAGCAACACTCTCTTTGACAATGCAGCCCAATCCATTGGCTTCAAAACCAAGAAACATCAGGACTGGTTTGATGACAATGCCGCAATGATCTCCACCCTCCTGGACCACATGCATAAGGCACACAGAGCCGCCCTCAGCAACCCACTATCCCAACCTCTCAAGAAAAAATGGCAAGACCTCCGCTCTGAGCCCCAAGCAGCTCTGGGGAATCTTTAAATGAGTGGTGGATTTTGAAAGCCAAAGAAATCCAGGCTCATGCAGACGGAACAACATGCATGGTTTGTATGACGCAGTTAAGACCACCTATGGCCCGAGAAACTGCTCCCTGGCACCCATTAGGTCTGCTGATGGAGTAGCTCTTATCAAGGACCAGGCCCTGTTAGTGAAGCGGTGGGCTGAGTATTTTAACACCCTGCTCAACCAGTCCACCCTAGTGGACTCAACTGTACTGGCAGAGCTGCCTGAACAGCCTACCTTGCAAGACCTAGACCTCCCACCAACTTCTAAAGAAATCCTACATGCAGCCAAGACCCTGAAAAACAACAAAGCCCCTGTACTTGATAACATGCCAGCTGAAATCCTCAAGGACGGAGGCTACCTCTGTACGAGGACGCTGTATCTCTACATCCTTGAAGTGTGGAGTCGCGAGTGTGTCCCCAAACAGTGGAAAGATGCCTGCATAGTGACCATTTATAAAAACAAAGGAGACAAATGCATCTGCTCCAACAGTAGGGGTGTTTCACTACTGGTCATTGCCGGAAAGGTCCTAGCCAAGATCATGCTCCACAGACTTAACACTGCAATAGTCCAACGGGTCATACCAGAGTCACAATGCGGCTTCTGAAAGGATAGAGGAGTCGTTGACATGATCTTTGTCACACACCAGTTCCAGGAGAAATGCTGGGAACAGCACAAGGATTTACACATAGCATTCATAGACCTCTTTCAAAGGCGTTTGATACAGTTAACCGGGCCCTGCTGTGGCAAGTCCTGAAGAAATTTGGATTTCCACTCAAGTTTCTCACCATCCTTGGACAGTTTCACTCAGGAATGATGGCCCGAGTGGTAGCGGGGAACCACAGTTCTGAACCCTTTGGTGTGCACACTAGAGTCAGACAAGGCTGTGTGCTAGCCCCAGTCCTGTTCAATATCTTCTTAGTCTCTGTTACAACACTGTTACGAAGGAGGATGGAGAAGCAGGCTGGAGTCACCATTGACTTCAGGCTTGATAGTAACCAATTCAACATCAGGAGGTTTCAGGCAATCACCAAGTTGACCTCTGAGAACATCATTGAGCCAATGATTGTGACCTGGTAGCCCACGCACCAGAAACCCTACAAAACACTCTGTCGGCAGTTGTAACTGCATACAGGAGAATGGGACTGATCATCAACACCCAAAAGACAGGTAATCTGTCTGATGAGTGCCGGCCTCCCAAGCCACCCAACAACCTTCACAGCAGAAGGGCAACAAATGGCCACTGTTCCTGCCTTCAAATATCTGGGAAGCATGCTGTCTGACACCTGCACAATGGATGATGACATCCAGCACCGCCTCAAACAAGCCTCAACATCTTTTGATCATCTAAGGAGAAAGGTTTTCCAGAACAGCAACCTCAGTCTCCATACCAAAGTGCTTGTTTACAGAGCAGTGTGCATTTCCACACTATTCTATGGATGTGAGGCATGGACCATCTACAGCAGGGGTTCTCAAACTTTTTCACACCAAGGACCACTTGATCATAAAAATTTTTTCCGTGGACCACCTAACCAGCTGGCCAACACCCCCCCTCCCTCCCCCGCCCAAAAAAAACCTTTTAAAACAGTCTATATTAGGCTTACAATAGCATATTATGTTTTATATTACAAATTATGTCTGCAGAATATTACAATACAAAATATGTAATAAATAGGCTACTAGCAAAATTAGGCTAGGCTTCTACCATATACCTTGACCTTGATTTTTGTGAGATGTATGTGTAATTACTGTTTCATATTAATTTTGTTCAGAGCTATTGCCTTTGGTTGTGATGTGATGAATAAAACATGGGAATTTATTTGAAATACCACTGTCAGGGTGAACTCAATGTGAATTCATCATTAAAAGAGTGAACTATTCATGTTAATTTAACAAAAATTCGTTTTAATAGGAATCAAATCTTTGTACTGGCTCTTGTGAAGCTATGAAATTACACATTTCAAATAAGCATAACAGCTTTACAGGTAGCAGCAGTCAACAACTAATGGGAGGAATGCTGTTGCTTTTGCTGTTGCATCACTGACTCAATGTCTGGCTCCACACTAGAGAGTTTCAGTCTCATACAGGGGGCTACATCGATCTTGTTCCTCTGCTTGGTTTTCAAACCAACCAGTGTGGAGAACCCAACTTCACAGTTGTAGGTGGTTAAAAACGGCATTAACACTTGCAAAGCAGACTCAGCCAGCTCAGGATGTTCAGGTTGGACGAGAACCCAGAAGTCTCTCAAGCATTTTTCTCTGAACGCCATTCTCAGTGTTCCATCTGATGCAATGTCCACAAGACTATCCACCTTCCGTGCTGATAGTTTGGAGCTGACGCGCTCAATGTGAGGTTGGTCTCCAAATGGATTTCTGATCCATTCAAGGTCCACATCCAATTCTGGAAAGTATCTTCCCAATTGCGTGCGAATGCCTTGCAAATGTTCCTTGAAGGCTGCAAGTGTGTTGCTATCCAGAACCTCTTCAGCTTCGAGGACAAAATCGGCTAGAGTTGGGAAACAGTCAAACTCCTGGCGATCAAGACGCGCGCACCACAGATCCATTTTGATGCGAGTGGCTTTAACTTTGTCCTGCACTGTAAAAACCGTGACCGCTTTTCCTTGCAGTGCTAAATTCAGGTTATTAAGCGTGCTGAACACATCAGCAAGAAAGGCTAGTTTTGCGAGCCATTGAAAGTCATGCATTCTGCCATAAAGTTCATCAGTTTGATGCAAAAGCAGCTTGACTTCATCGCGCAGTTCAAAGAGGTGGGTGAGAACTTCACCACGCGATAGCCAGCGAACTTCTGTGTGGAAAAGAAGTCTTGTGTGCTCACTCCCCATTTCTTCACACAGAACTTTAAAAAGTCGTGAGTTCAGTGCCTTGCTTTTAATTAAGTTGACAATTTTTATGACCTCGTCCAAAACCTGTTTAAGACAAGGTGGCTTTTTTTTTTTACTGCCAATTGCTCTCTGTGGATACAGCAGTGCGTCGATGCGGCAGAGGGAGCGACAGCGCGTACACGCGTAACCAGGCCCTTGCGTTTGGCTGTCATCGCCGTGGCACCGTCAGTGCACACGCCAGCACACCTCTTCCAATCAATGTTATTCTGCACAATGAAGTTATTAAGGGACTCAAATATCGCCTCTCCTGTGGTGTTGGTTGGTAGGGATTGACAGAAAAGAAAATCATCGTGAACAGCACCCGCATGTATGTACCGCACAAAGCAGAGGAGAATAGCCTCGTTACCGTTGTCCGTGGACTCGTCCAGTTGGAGAGAGAAAAAAAGACTGACGCAGACGTGTCACCAGCTGATCTTGGACATTTGCAGCCATTGATGTTATTCGCCGCTTGACTGTATCATTGGGCAGAGGTACTTTGTAAAGTTCCTCACTCGCTTTCTCCCCTAGCATTATGTTGGCCATAACCTTTGCAGCTGGCTTAACCAAGGTCTCGCCGATTGAGTGAGGTTTGCCAGCTTTCGCAATGAGAAGGGAGACCTTGTATAAGGCTTCGGTAGCTTTCGCGTTTTCCCCTGCGGCATAAAAACTGTGGCTTCCTTTCTCGTGTGTCGCTCAAGCTCTTCACGTTTTCTCTCAAAACATTGCACAGGTTTCGAGGTGTATTCCTTGTGTTTTGACTCGAAGTGACGCTTGAGTTTGGCAGGTTTCATTGCTTCATTAGCTAATATGTCATAGCACACAACACAATGAGGTTTTGGATCCTCAGCATCTCCAGTCCAGAAAAATCCAAATTGAATGTAATCGCTTCTGTATTTACGTTTCACTTTTGCAGTGGCTTTTTCAGAGTGTTGTGCTAGCTAGCTCATGCTGCAAACTGTTAGCACTATGGGACTTGATGCTAACACTGACGCGCTCAATGTGAGAAGGAAGTCTTTGCACCTTGTTGCTTACATTGTTCGTCGTTTCTCCGGATTTTCTCTTCAGCCACCGATCCATGATGTTTGTATTTTGAACGGTTCACTTCACTCTTTGTTAGATTCTACTTAATTTTCACAATAGTTAGGAGGTCTTTGATATGAAAATCCTGTTATTGGAATGGAAGCTAACTAGGTAACCTAGGTAACACAGGCTAACTGAAGAGACATGACTCAAAACGCAGGTTTGCATTAGACAAATTGAACAAAATTCTTAGGCTTATTTAGGCTACATTCTGATTCACTTTTAATTTAGAAAACATTTAGAAAACAGCTGTACTCGTAACTTTGCATTGGAACGCAGATGAAGGTGACTTGAGAAACACGATTTTTTTGCAATCGGTCCGCGGACCACACTTTGAGTATCACTGATACAGCCACCATCTCAGAAGCCTGGAGGCTTTCCATGTGAGATGTCTGCAAAGGATCCTCAGCATTAAGTGGGAGGACAGAGTGCCACACACAAAGGTGTTGGAACAGGCATAAAATGCAACTTGACTGACTGACTGACAGGCAGGCAGTTGTAGCGTGGCGTCTACCCTAAACCACCATTGGCTCAGGTGCCTTGGGCATGTCATTTGCATATCCAGCCAATGACTCTCTCGTAAAGTCCTCTACGGCCAACTACACCTTGGTCAACGCACTGCTGGTGGGCAGAAGAAGCAGTTCAAAGACCAAATGAAGACCACACTGAAAAAATGCCAGATCAACCCTTCTCCTTTGGAGGAACTTGCCTGCTGCCGCACCATCTGGTGTTCTCATGTCTCACAGGGAGTGAAGTATCTGGAAAACCAGCGAACACAATACCATGTAGCAAAGCATGCGAAGAGGCATGCTCGCAAAGCTACCCCTGCCCCCCCTCCCAGCATCACTTTTACATGCCCTGTCTGCAACCGCAACTGTGCATCCAGGATCAGACTATTCAGCCACCAAAGGACTCACAAATAGGAGAAGATGATCATCATCAGAGATGATGGACAACCAGCAAGCAAGCAAGCAAACTGATGATCCGCTGAAGACCATAGGTCAGTACCAGTCAGTCTGGCACCAGGCTTAGTGTCTTTAATGTTCTTTTCCCAAAAGCCTGGTTGCTTGGTGGAAAAAGCTGTTTTGGAGCCTACTGGTCTGGGCTTTGAGGCTGCGGTACCGCTTGCCTGACGGTAGCAACTGGAACAGTCCATAGTTGGGGTGGCAGGGGTCTGACACAACATCCATTGTATATGTCCTGGATGGAGGGAAACTCGCATCCACTGATGTCCTGGGCCGTCCGCACAACCCTCTAGTGTTATGCGGTTGTGGGCAGTACAGTTACCATGTCAGGTGGTGATGCATCCAGTCAGGATGCTCTCAGTTGTGCCTCTGTAGAAGGCCTGTAGAATCCTGGGCCCCATGCCTAACTTCTTCAGTCACCTGAGGTGAAAGAGGCGTTGCTGTGCCTTTTACACCACATGGCTGGTGTGGTCATCCCAGGTGAGGTCCTCGGTAATGTGGACACAGAGGAACTTGATGCTCTTGACCCTCTCTACAGCAATCCCATTGATGGTGATGGGGTCCAGCTCCCCCCTTTTCTTCCTGTAGTCCACAATCAGCTCCCTGGTCTTGTCGATGATGAGAGAGAGGTTATTCTCCTGGCACCACTTTGTTAGATTGTTGACCTCTGTTCTGTATGCCGTCTTGTCATCGTCGGTGATCAGGCCCATCACCGTTGTGTTGTCAGCAAATTTTATCACCAAGTTGGAGCTATTTGTGGCCACACAGTCATGGGTGTACAGGGAGTAGAGGAGGGGACTCGGGACGCAGCCCTGGGGGGCTCCTGTGTTGAGGGGCAGAGGTGTTGGAGCCCATCCTCACCACCTGGCGTCGGCTTGACAGGAAGTTCAGGATCCAGCAGCACAGGCTTGAGTCCTAAGTCCCTGCCTGAGCTTGGTGTAGAGTCTGGAGAGGACTATGGTGTTGAATGCTGAGTCGTAGTCTACAAACAGCATTCTCACATAGGAGTTCCTTTTCTCCAGGTGGGTGAGGGCGGTATGGAGTGTAGTGGCTATTGCGTCATCGGTGGATAGTTCACTATCTTTATCGTCTTTCATTGGGAATTGCATAGGGATGAAATTTGGATATGATACAAATTTTGTTGTCGAAATTAATGATTACTATTACCTAAAACTTGTCACATAATAAATATTTGAGGGAATATTATTTTAAAATAGTTTTGGTTTCAAATACGTAACAAATAACTTAACCAAACAATTCAATGTGAGTAACCTCAGTTGGGTTCTTCAAAAAAATTATTTATTTATTTATTTGCATAAGTGAGCAGGTATGAAAATAACGTTTGAAAATGATTGTAATATTTTTCATATCGCCCATCAATTAAATTATAAGATGCGTTTGTACCAAATACTTTTTTTTAATGAATGTGTTCTTATGCTCATTTTTTTTGCGAGCAATCCCTCCAAGTATGTACAAATGAGCGGTTTTGTCTTGTTTTCCAGGCGACTCAAAGCCGGCACAGAGCTCACCATCGACTACAGATCCATAGGTGGTGTCGGAAGCATTTCAGCAGCTCAACAATTATGTCACAGCAGCTCCAAAAAAAAAAGAAAAAAAAAGACAGTACAAACCGTGAAGGAAGTTCAAAACGTATATTTTTGAACAATGTTCATTTGTAATTGCGTTTAAGCAAAAAAAAAAAAAAGATTTTTTATGCAAATAAATATTTACAATATATGCAATGCTGTCTTGTTGATCCTTTGGACTTCAAAAAAGGAGCCTGCAATTATGACCCACAGAAGAAGATTTCGATTTGGGGTTTTAATGTGTTTACGACGAAATAAACTATCGTCGCTGACTTTGTGCAACGGATTTCTTTTCTCTGTTGAGTTTTTCTAAAATCTGATGTGGGTCTAAGGGTACATGCTGTGCATGGGCGTGTGTATTGCATTTTGTGCATGTCTGAGAATGCAATGTGATTGTAAAATTCTCCGGGACTAAATTTGTGATTTTATGGCACAAAAAAACAACAAAAAAAAAACAACAAAAAAAAACCCCAAGCTAAAACTGGACTTGGCTTACCGTTAGCTGGGCGGCAGACTTAACTTGGTGGTTGTTTACGTACTGGGCGCACATTACATTTTTCCCGGACAGGGAGGGGGTGCGTCCGTACTAGTCAGAACTAGCTTCGCTCGCCGTTAGCCGCCTGCTAGGCTACGGACGTTAGAAAAGGTATTTTGGCAAGTGAGAAGAAACGATTAAGAGAGGAAACTGAAGCGCCACCACGGATTTCTTGTGGGATAAACGCACGGGCCTCGCTGCTAAAACGGTATATTGGATTTCAGATTGGTTTTGTGCTGTATAACTGCCGAATCTCCGAACCGGTAGCACGGCAGGTTAGCGTTTCTTTAATGCTAGTTGTGTAGCAAAGCGCAGGCTAAAATGGCGGTCAGTTTGGTTACGGTGGGTAACGTTCAGCTCCGTCTAATGCCGTCAAACTTATGCTTGTCGGAGCCGTGTGCAGCTTTTGGATGTGGTTCGTTGCCGTTCAAACGAGTAGTTCGAAATCGACCAAATTATGTTCAGCACTTGGAATGTAACGACATATCCAGTTAGCGCCAACCCAATGGCTGAGCTAGTCTATCCGGCGGCGTTAGCTGACCTTAGCGTTATGACGCTAATTGTTCCAGCCTAGTTAACGTTGATTTAACCGTGTTAGCCCGTCGATACAATTGTCAACATTAAGTCAACATTAAGAGGTGCTGTCATTCTTCGGTTTTACGCAGGCAACTTAGTACGTAATCGTAAAGGTGTTTAAACTGTCAACGGTGGTATTCTCTTGGCCTTAGTGTTTTGTTTTTGTATTTTCTTCATCAGAACAACTTAGGTTTCAACGCCCATCTAACAGACGTGTCTGCTGCAGCCACAAAACTATTTCACGTTAGTGAGTGAGTGAGTTAGTTAGTTAGTCTGGTTTAGATTATGGATACTCTTGATCCTCCTGTGTAAAACTTACAATGTTGAGCTATGGACTGTTTTGCAGTTGGTTGTTTTTTAAATTTCCCTCGAGATGAACCACGTTTCTCGCATCCATCCATCCATCCATTATCGCGCAATGTGATATTTTTAGTCTTTCTTTTTTAAGCTAAAATGACCCCATCTCCAACTTTAAGAATCTTAAATTTGTATTAATCCGTTGCTGCAGTGACAATATCAAAATAAGTTGAATCAGTTCATCTGCACACAACGTTTATTGACAAACGTTTCATCACTCATTTAATTGATCTCTTCAGTCCAAACTGACTGCAGGTATCTCCACCCTTATAAACGATACAGTGGCATAATGACAGAAAACAACGATTTCAATGGCAGTGTGTGAATTAAGAACTGCAACATAATGGTGATATATGTCATTATGCATGCTCAACAATCCAGGTAAGAAAATAACAAGGTTGAATCAGTTCATCTGGGAACAACGTTTATTGGAGGGGAGAAGTGTCCAAACCGCATGGCTTATTCACAGGGTTACCTGAAGGGTCAGTGCTTGGTCTCCTCCTCTTCTCAATATACACCTCTTGACTTGGTGCAATCATCCACTCCCATGGTTTCTCATACCATTGTTATGCTGATGATACCCAGCTCTTCCTATCATTCCCGCCAGATGACCTCACACTCACAGTCTTGGCATAGATATCGTCATGCCTTGCTGGTATCTCTGCATGAATGAAAGAACGCCACCTTTAGTTTAACCTATCTAAGACTGAGCTCATTGTCATCCCAGCCAGTCCGTCCTTACAACAACAGATAAATATCCAGCTAGGATCAACCCAACTCATGCCCACAAAATCTGCCTGAAACCTGGGTGTTATGATTGATTACCAACTAACCTTTAAAGTTTACATGGCCTTGATTGCTCGGTCGTGCAGATTTGCCCTGTACAACATCAGGAAAATTAGACCCTACCTGTCTGAGCATGCAGCACAACTGCTGGTACAGACTCTTGTTATATCATGCATTGACTACTGCAACTCCTTACTGGCAGGTCTCCCTGCATGCACTTTCAAACTTCTGCAAATGATTGAGAACGCAGCGGCATGTCTGGTCTTCAACCAACCCAAGACAGCACATGTCACTCTGCTGTTCATATCCTTCCACTGGCTCCCAGTTGCTGCCCGCATCAAATTCAAAACCGTAATGCTCGCTTACAAAACAGCAACAAAAATGGCTCCCGCCTACCTGAACTCCCTCATTCGAGGCGCCTGGCGTTTCCACCACAACAGGGCCCTAAGTCACTAGCCAGACTCTTCTCTTCTGTAGTTGCCTGGTGGTGGAATGAGTTACCAAACGCCATTCGATCCGCTGAGACCCTCTCCATCTTTAAGAAGAAACTAAAGACCCAGCTTTCTCAAACACCTCTATACCTGATGGTATTAAAAAAAAAAATCACTTCTATGCACCCTATGCATTGCCTTTGTGCACTGCCTGTTGACACCTGTCCTATCGGTCTTGAACCTAGTTTTTTTTTACACTTGCATTGTCACATCCTGACTAGATCCTTGCTTGTGTTGCATTAACTCTCATGTGTCGGCCTGTCCAGGGTGTCTCTCTGCCTCCTGTCCAGTGACTGCTGGGATAGGCTCCAGCGTTCCCGCGATCCTGACAACAGGATAAGCGGTTTGGATAATGTATGGATGGGATGGATGTATGTCACTTTGGATAAAATCATCTGTTAAATGAAATTGTAAATTGTGATTATAAATTATTGAGAGAGAAACATTTCATCACTATGTTACCTCTTCAGTGTCAACTGACTACAGGTATTACCAACCTTATAAACAAGACAGTTGCATATGGACCGAAAGCAATGATCAGTTTCATATGCAAATAGGCGTGACCATTAACTAGAGTTTCAATGGCCATGTGTACTATTCACAGAGGATTTGGGAATGTTTGCAATCACAGCATTGTAAGATGGCGACTGATGTTCTCTTAGCCCCCCCCCCCCGTTGGTTCAGGGATGGTCATTCCCTCTTCACATAGATAGCCTCTTTGACTCCCTGTTCAAACCAGTGCTCCTCCCTATCAAGGATGTGCACATCCTTATCCTTGAAAGTGGCCACTGACTGGTAGATGGGTGTAGACTGTGGAGTCCTGGCCTGACGCGTTAGCTCTTCTGTGTTGTGCCATTGCAGTGACAATACTTTTTTTTTTTACATCTCTCTGAATGTCCCAGATGCCTCACACAAGACGGTACTCGTCCTCGGACAGAGACAGCCGAAGTAGCTACCAAGATCGGTACCGGGACCGGGACAGGGGGCGCAGACAGCGGCACCGGAGATCACCCTCTTTCTCCTCCAGCACCGACAGAGAAAGAGACCGAGACAGGAGGGGACGGGGACAGAGACAGGAAGGGAGTTATGCACGCTCAAGGAGGTATGTTGTCTGGTGGTTTGCGTAGGTGAGATGTACTTTCTGTGGCTCTTGGTGTTGGAAATTTGGTCTTTGGGTTCTTTTTTGTACTTGGATCACACTTGAAGGTTAACAAGACACCCCAGTTTATATAGAGATTCTGAGATTTAAAAAATGCCAGAATCTGAGGAAAATGTTGGGTTGGGCTACAGGTATCAAACCATGGCCCGCAGTTTTGTTTTACCTTTGGGAATATCTCAGTCTACTCTGGACAATGCTCCAGTCAACAGCAACCATGGGTGGAAGCAAGAGCACTAATCTAATTCTAACTATATAAAACTATATAAAGTCAAACAAAAACTGTAAAAACCACTATCAAATTAGAACTACTAAAAAATACAAAAAAAATGTACCTTTGATCTGTCTCCTTCGATAGCTGTATCTGCTATCTCTCTCTCTCTCTCTTCCTCTGTCTCGCTCGCTCACTCACTCAAAATACATCTCTCTTTCTCAAATACTCCTTTCCTCAACAGTATACATAGATTTATGTAGATTCATAGTAGAAGGTGGAAGGTCATAGCCCGGGGGTTGTGACTCCTATCAGATCACATAGCCAAGCCTATGACAATCCATGGTTGTTATAACTCAGCTCTCACCACAGAAGCAGCACTTAGCTGAAATTCACTTCTTTTCATATATATAGATTGCACTAAATTGTCAAGATAAGCCAGGGTTGATGTTTGATGTGGATGTGTCCAAGCACATCAGTATTTAGTGAAAATAAGTTGTTTTAGTGTTGTCTAGACATGTAATTGGCTGTTTTGGTCTGAGAAAAAGTATGCCTCTCTCCTAGTCGCAGCTATGACAATCGCTCAGCAGAGCGCCGGCCCTTTGACCGAAGATACTGCGAGGGATACAGACGTCTGGATCACAGCCGGGAGAGAGACCGCGACAGAGAGAGGGAGCCAGCTGGAGCAGCAGAGACTTGCTATCAACGTGACTTTTCACCGAGCATGTATGACTACCGGCGGGGCCGCGAAAGGGAACGAGAGCGGGATGAGTCATACCGGCGGAAAGGCAGCAGGCGTAAGCACAAACGAAGGCGGCGTAGAACCAGGTCCTATAGCCCATCCTCCTCGGTGAGTACAGCCTGACCCGAGCTTGTGTTTTAACCCCCCCCCTCCCCCACCTCTTTCATTTAGGTCTTTCTTTTTCTCTGCATAACACATTTTTCTTCACAGCTCCTGGACTTGGTAAGTAGTACAATCTTTATGTTTTATTTTGTTTTCTGTCAGAAGGATTTTATTTGACACTCCTTTTTTGTCTGAAGGGACCTTGTTTTAACTTTGGTGGAATATTTTATTGTTCTTGCAGCTGCTTCTATGAGAGATTATGAATGGTGTGCTCTGGCAATGCACATCCTTATACAAATCCAAAATCACATATGCAACTTGTATAGAAAGAAGACACTGTAGACCTGGGTAAATGATGGCGTTTTGTGGCTTTGGCCCTATTTTTCCATACATTATTTTCTTCTGTATGTCTTTATGACTGTTGACAGCTGTTAAAACACCTAAATACAGGTGATTTTGGTAGGCCCCTGGATCAGTCAATTTTGGGGGTTGAGTGTTCCCAAAATCTGACAGAGATGGGCTTGCAAACAAGTGAAAATGTTCCATCAAAGTGCAATATTACTTGACGTTCAAAATATTTTTTAGAAAAACATTAACAGTAAAAATGTGATAAATATAGTATGTAGTTTTGTGTGGGTTATGCTTTACCCGCACATATATGAAGCAGACATAACTTTTAACATAAGCAGGGGATTGAATTTGATGTTCTTTATGTCTTATCTGTGGGCTTATCTGTTTCCTGCTTGACTTCCTATGGTCCTCATTCTAATTTGCCAGCTTGGATAATAGTCCTGATTATTTTGAATAAGTTATACTTCTGTCATAATTGGTTTTTGCGTTGATGAATGGATGTGCCGGTTGCTTCCTTGTTTGTAAGCAGCTGTGGTTAAAAGGTAGAGGGGGGAGTGGAGCAGAAGACCTACATGTGATCTTTGACTTGTTCCCTTGCACTATATCCCTATCGTTATATATTTCCTTCACGTGGTGTCATGCGTGAATCGCCCCATGACCACCAAACCTACCTACAACCACTACTACATCAACTACAACCAACTCCACCCTCCTCCTCACTCCTCCTCTACCTGTGCCTCCTGACGCCGTGGCTACGGCTGCCCCTGAAATCCCCCCGTCCCCTCCGGTCGTGTCGTGACCTGCTGATGGCGGTTTGGGGGCTGAATACAGCGGAGCAACAGCCGGACGCGGGCACTGAGTGTGAGAGACGACGAGGAAGGGCACCTGATCTGTCGGAGTGGGGACGTCCTGCAAGAGAGATGTACTCACTGCCACTACTCTATCGTAACCCTTCTCCATATGAGTATTAAAACATAGAACATTTACATGACATGGGAGTGCCTGATGATCATGCCTTGCTAGAATGCTGTTCGCTCTAGCTGAAAAAGCGGGGTGGACTGCAAGATTGTTGAAGATTTTGAGAGGGACCTTAGATACCTTCTGCTTGTTTTTTTTTTAGGATTTTTAGCTGTGGAACATTTTCTATGTTTCACAGGTTACTTGACTTTCCTAAACGTAGCATTTTATGTTCAGTTTTTTATTGTCTCTGTTGCGCTTTAGTTTTTTACTTAAGTTACAGGTTTAAATCTGTAACCAGTCAAGTTAGCCATTTTGCAAAATAAGGAATTTAGTGGTTTTCCATGTTTGTTTTTTTTCCCTGTAAACCTTTCACCTGGACCTAACCTATTTAGTGTTTACCCTCGAGACTATCAGCACCCATAGAGCCACTGGGTCTATTAAAACTCTCATCATTCTTTGGATCCTAAACGATTTAGTGGTAAACCAAATCATATTCTAGATTCCATCCAGTTTTACTTATGAGTGTTTTGTCATATTGGACAAACCACAGTCACACCTTGACTGGATCTGTTATTATTTTTGATGGCTGCAGTTGGTCATCATGAGGGGGCACTCTAAATTTACCCTCTTTTTTTTTTTTGTTCACATGTATCATAGTGATATTAATTTATTTATCATAGTTTATCGTGAAAGTGTCAAAAGCCTGCCAGGTCGAAAAGGCAACCAATTGAAGAGGGGGATGGGCGCTAGCAATAATACGCCTGTCAACACTTTGCATTATTTATCCTGGCTTTGGTCCACATGTCTAATTCTTCTGTTCCCTTTTCTCCTGCTCTCTTTCTCTCCTTTTGCTCTCTTGTCTTGTCTTGCAGATGAGATTGTCAGCACTCTGGGTGAAGGCACCTTCGGGAGGGTGATGCAGTGCGTTGACCATCGCAGGTGTGTATCAACTGAGACTGAAAGATGACAGCTGTCAGCCTCTCTGATATTTTTGCTGGGCTGCCTTTACTAAGACCACAATGAGGGAGTATCTGTTCATCCTGCTGCAGTTTGATAAATTAATGTGCACCATAGCTGATAGTGGTTAAACCTGAGCTTTAGCACACCCTGTGTTGTTGTTGTTGTTGATTACATACTGCTTTTTGTTGTGGACACATTAGCCTCGCTGTACTTTAGCCTTATATGCCCTTAAGGCCTCTGTGAAAACTGTATATCTCTCAAATTAAATATGGAAGAAACATGGTTCTATGGCTGTGCCAGAAAAAGACAACAAGCAAGTTTTTTTTTGTGGTCTGGGCCTTTAACAAGTGATACCACAATGCAACTTCTATGCCTATATGTTAAAGCGCTGTTGGAACTGGAAAACTAGATTGAACCGTGGAGTGATTGCTTGCAGTTGGAGTGACAATTCCTCTCATTTGTCCTTATTGAATTACTGATTTAAGTGTCATGGTTAATACAGCTTCCATAGCAACTCGTTTCAGTGAGATACTAAGGGGTCTGAATCAGATGCTTGTTTGCCTTTTAGACCCAATAGATAGCAACTCTACCATAGTTCTCAATTTTTTATTTTATTTTTTGTAACTCATGGTTCAGAAAGGCTTTATTAGTCCAAGTCCAATTGTCAGTATTCTAGTTTAGTGAATTCAGGCTAAAACACCTTTGTAGTCAATGACTGGATCTCAGCCAGCATTCCAGTCCCTCTCTGGGTGGGGCTGTGTTTATTACTTTGTGTATGGTGTATTTATGAGTATAATCTAGGCTGGTGTTTACTTACATATATTTTGGTTCACACCATTTTGTCTTGGACAGGGGGGGAACTCATGTGGCTCTGAAGATCATCAAGAACGTGGAGAAGTATAAGGAGGCGGCTCGCCTGGAGATCAATGTGCTGGAAAAGATCAATGAGAAAGACCCTGAGAACAAATAGTGAGTTCTGCCTGAGACTGAACTGTGCTACTTGCAGTTACACCTGCCATTTGTCAGAAAAGTATACCACAGTACATTTGCTCATTAAATTTGTTTGGCAAGAACAATCCACAATCTTTCCATGCTGGCCTAAATGGCAAGCAAGTCTTTGAGATTGTTTTAGGTTTTGTTAGGCTGTTTAGTCAGTGTGTGTATTCACTATTGACTGTGTGCCATTCTCTTTTCTCTCCAGCCTGTGTGTTCAGATGTATGACTGGTTCGACTACCATGGCCACATGTGTATCTCCTTTGAGCTTTTAGCCCTCAGCACCTTTGACTTCCTAAAGGAGAACAACTATCTCCCTTACTCTATCAGCCAGGTTAGGCACATGGCCTACCAGATCTGCCTCGCTGTCAAGTGTAAGTATAGGGTGAATTATTCAGACCGTATCATTTATTTTTCTACTTATCGCTAGTCTCTTTTTTTATAAACTTTGCTCCATTTTTAGTACATGAGAATTAGATAAGCTAATTTTAACCACTGAAGCACTAAACTATGGGACCATTCAATGCATGTAGAGAACTTATTTACACATCAATCATGTCTTGCAAACAGGTACGGTAAGCCATAAATGTCTTTTCCTTGACATAGACACATCCCCTGTCAAATTCATTCCACAAACATATTCCTAAATTAAAATGAATTGTTCTCCAAACAGTATTTTACTTTGTATTCACAGTTTTGAATCTGCATTTGAAAATAAATTGTGTATGGCTTGGCTTACATTTCTGCATTTTTTGAGACAAATGGGGCAATGAGCTCAAGTCTTCCAATCCAAAAAAAACCTTTTTTTCCAAAGGATATTCACTACAGCCAGTCATATTGGTTTACTCTTCATCATCAGTTGCTACTCTGTTCAAATGACCACCATCAGTGATGAATTATAATTTAACACTAGAGTGACCAAGGCCGTCAATTTGGCAGTTTTGGATTTTCAAAGTTTAATATCTTTGTGGGGGAAAAAATAGAAAAGCTACAGACTTGCTGCTCCCTGAATGTTCTTAAAATTGCATTTATTTGCATTAAAATGAGTTTTAATGCACAAAAAAAGTTATGATAAGATCTACCTAAATGACCATGAACGGTCAAAATGACGGCGCGTAAATTGCGCGTCATCGTGCACGTCATGTCACTATGACGTGTGTTGGTTGCATCATTTCCTTCGCTAAGTTCATTGCTCCATCCTAGAAACACATTAGTGTTCTCCAGTACAGAGTAATAGGCTAAACTTGATTTTTGATTATTTCCAACATGTCTGGGTACAGCCGTCGTTTCAGACGCACCATGACTACCACCGAGCATTGCAGTATTTCCAGGTGTTGGACAGCGGCGATTTTAAGTTGTTTGAAAAATAGTATTGAAGTTGTTAAGATGTTAATTTTGATGTCAAGTTAGTTTCTTAACAGACATACGAACATATGTAATGCATTAATATCCCAATTGGGTATTTATCTTGAGAGAATATAGAGTTTAAAAACCGTCCGCCCATGGTCGTAAGTTCCGGTCGTTGTTTGGAACTGTTTCAATGGATATTTTCAGTTCTTTTTTTTACATTTCTCGTGTTATAGGCCTTGTTAAGTTTGTTAAATTAGCAATATGTGTTTTCCATTTTGTTTTTCAGGTAATATTTTCACTTTTTCAATTTTGGTATTCAAGTTCAACCATGTCTTTGAAGTTTAAATTGTTTAAAAATAGTATTATTAAAATGTTAACTTTGGTATCAGTCGTTTCCTAACAGACATATGCAGTGCATTAATATCTCAACTTGGTATTTATCTTGACAGAATATAGAGTTTAAAAACCAGCGGTCATTTTGACCGCCCATGGTCATTTTAACGAGCATTTTACAAGAAAGCAAGCAAAATTTTATTTATATAGCACTTTTAAAAACATACAGTTACAAAGTGCTTTACACGTTATACACAAAATATTACTACTACTACTTTCGGCTATTCCCGTTAGGGGTCGCTACAGCGGATCATCTGTTTCCATCTCTTCCTGTCCTCTGCATCTTCCTCTGTCACACTAGCCACCTGCATGTCCTCCCTCACCACATCCATAAACCTCCTCTTTGGCCTTCTTCTTTTCCTCTTCCCTGGCAGCTCCATATTCAGCATCCTTCTCCCAATATACCCAGCATCTCTCCCCCACACATGTCCAAGCCATCTCAATCTTGCCTCTCTTGCTTTGTCTCCAAATCGTCCAACCTACGAATAAATACATAAAATAAATTGAATTAATATAAAGACATGGCATAGGGAATAACAGACCAAGCTATAAACAAAACAAAACAGAAGTCAGGGGTGGGAATCTATAAAAAGGCTTGCCTGAAATTATGAGTTTTTAGAAGCCGCTTAAAACTGTTTAAAGATTCAGCGAATCTAATGGTTTGGGGAAGATTATTCCAGAGGCGTGGGGCTGAAACTGTAAAGGCACGGTCACCATTTGTTTTGCAGTTGGAGCAAGGGATGGATAAAAGACCGAGGTTTGAGGATCAGATTGGTCGGGAAGTGGAATGAGGAATGAGAAGATCAGAAATGTAACTGGGGGCAAGATCATGCAGTGCTTTAAATGTAATCAGTAAGATCTTATAGATTATCAGAATTTTACGGGAAGCCAGTTGAGGGATGCAAGAATAGGGGGTAATATGCGACCTACGGCTAGTTCTAGTTAGTGGTCTAGTAGCTGGTGTGAAATCGTGGTCGTTTTATTGTTAATAATAATGAGGGCATTTAACGACACTAGACAATACAAAGAGTGATTTAAATCAATTAATATAACAGAACAGAACATATAGAAGAACATAAAAAACGTACACTACACTAAACATTTTGAGTGTAAAAATTAACAAAACCAAATGCTCAGGATTATATATTAAAATCTTCAGATAAAACATTGTTTGTTGGGCCCATGTCCATTCTACCGTGTTTACTTCTTTGCTCTTGCAAAAATGGTCTTGGTTATGAGCCCAAGAATGTGGTCCTAAATCATCTGTACTAGTCCAACTACCAACAAACACACCCTCCTTCATCCATTCCTTTTCATCTCACCACTCTAAATAACTCACCTTCACGTGAAGCGGTTGGATTGAAAGCCTCCTTTGTTTGTGGTAGACTGTATGCAGCCACATGAGGACATTACTGGGATGTTGTGTCCATCTGGAATCATTGACTTTTGGTCAGTCAGTTCCAAATTTAAATGTCCTGCAAGGCATAAGGTGATTTGAGATGATCACATTGAGAAGCTTGATTTTAAAACTAGCCTTGGTCATTGATTGTTAGACATGAAATTTTTGTCAAACCACTTGTTGTAGCATCTTTTTTTTTTCTCTGTGTAGTTCTCCATGACAACAAGCTGACACACACAGACTTGAAGCCTGAAAACATCCTGTTTGTCAACTCAGACTTCACGATGACGTACAATGTAGAAAAGGTGAGAGTGAATGACACAATGGTGGAAAAATAACAACCTAAATAATTTATTTGTGCTCTGTCACTAACCTATCATAGTAGGTTCAGCTGAAATGAGTTGTAAATGAGACCCACTTGCCAGCCAAACATCAGCATTTTAGCTGATGTTAATTTCCCATCCTACAGAAGGAAGGAACCATCGGCGAAAAGGACAAGTGAGCCCTCAGGGATAATAGATTTGCAGAACTAGTTTTTAATATTCAGTTTCATTCAGAATGATTTTTCTTTTCTGCCTGAACAACTAATGAATAAACACGTCAAACTTGCAATTGAGAGTGGCTGGAAAAATGTTGTCACAAACAACACTTTATTAAAGCTAGACAGATTTTCCATGAAAACCCTACTAGTTTGTGCCCTCATTTACATCATATTTTGTGGGAATAGCTCAGGAAATGCCTACCCCCCTTTTTTTTTAAAAGCCACTTGTGTGCATTTCTCTTAACAGAAACGAGATGAAAGGACTGTGAAGAGCACGGCTGTACGAGTGGTTGATTTTGGCAGCGCTACCTTTGACCATGAACACCACAGCACCATTGTGTCCACACGGCACTACCGTGCACCCGAGGTTATACTAGGTGAGTGGGGCAATAGACATCAATTTTGTTATGGGTATTAGCAGAAAAATGGACATTGTAGGGTGGTGATTTAACCTCAGAGCCGTGTAAGGAAAAAGACAGCACCTTGACTAGGTCCAGGACACATTGTACCCTACAGATACAAGATACAAGATACAAGACTTTCCTGTTTGCCGCTGCCTTTTATCAAATCAAATTTGAAGCTTTTGGTTATCATTTTACACTGCACTGTAACTCTTATTACTCTCTTCTTGTTTTTAGATGTCTTTTTATAGCCTTATGTGTCTTTTACATTTTCTCTTGATGCCTTTTCTGTTTTCTGTAAAGCACTTTGAATTGCCTTGTTGCTGAAAGGTGCTATACAAATAAATTTGCCTTGCCTTACCTTGCCTAACCAAAATAGTGTCAAGAAGTGTCAGTCTGATCCCACAGTGTAGAAATCCATTTTGATGAAGTTGATCTAAGGGTCAGCAAGGAAGCATAGTGAGTAAAGGCACTGTTCTTCAACTTTAGTAAGAAAGTTAGTATGTCTGAGCTCCAGTGGGTCAGGTTAATCACAAAGTATTCATTCAATAAAAATTTTATGGCAAACAAAGATTGCCCTATGTTTATTAAATGACATCTTGAGTCTAACCCACACCGCTATCACTGTCCTCTTCAGCTACACCTCTCTTTTCACTTTTTCAAAAATGAGTATACATAGACAGCCTAATAATTGGTACCTGCTTACTCTTTAAAACACAAGATTTCTTAGTTGTCTTGCGAGTTAGGTGTGCTTCACAGCAGTGTAGATATGTTTATGATGTGTTGTGTTTTGTTTGCAGCCATGTACTGTGCAAGTACCACAACAATACATACAAATTGACAGACATATAAAACCCAGTAAGTCAGACATTAGGATGTACCACAGTAATACATACGAACAAACGGGCATGACTCAATAAATCATACATAACACAGTATACACATGACAAAGACATATTGACATTACAGAGATGTTAAGGCTGTGTTGGTTAGTTATTCTGAGGGGGAGTGCTTGTTGAGTGTATGGACACAGCTTTTACCAAAGCGGGACCATCTGCACGAGTGCCAGAGGGGAGTAGAGTTAAATGCTAAAGAAGTGGGTGCTTAGGATCATGTGCAGCTATGTGGGCTTTACGTGTTAAAGTTGTGAGGATACGATCAGATTTAATGGGATTCAATAAGTTTTGTGGCTGTGACCCTTGGGTGTTTGTATAAGACACAAAAAAGAATTATGTTTTTATTTGAATTAAGATGTGAGCTTCTGACTGATAGCACAGTCTCTTATGCCTAAAAACTCTTGAGTTGTAAATTGCCGTCCACACCCACAGCGTTCAGCATTTCACCCTGCTTAATGGGACAAATCAAGGCTTGCGGTTCCTCCTGTTTGGTGGATCTCTGCTGTCTGTCAGCCTAGATGAAAGTTGTCCATGACTCAAAGATTGTTCAAGAAAAGTTCCAGCATTGTTTATCAGGGAATGAGTTTGAGATGGTTGGGATGATTATGTTTGCAAGTCCATGGTAATCAAGTACAGCACCATTTTAAGTTTTCCATGGATCAGTGTAACCTTTGCTCTGTTGATAGGACCAGGATTGTTGTTAATTTCATCTCTCATGATGATGACTAAGTCCAATGATTCACTTGAGCGTTTCCTAATATTAGAGACATATTGTTCATTGTTCATATTGTTCATTGTGTGTTTTTGACCTTCAGAGCTTGGATGGAGTCAGCCTTGTGATGTGTGGAGCATCGGCTGTATCCTGTTTGAGTACTACCTGGGCTTCACCTTGTTCCAGGTACAAATGTACCCTGCTGCTGTCAGCTGGTTGCAGAAAGCACTATGGCCTCATTCAGGGCTTATTACGACAGGAGGAGGGTTTGAGAATGGGTTGTCTGATGAAGTGTCTGGTCTGGCCCGATAGTGAAAGATTTACACATGTAATTTTCCAACACAGAGCTACTCCAAGAAAATCCTGTACACACACACACAAACATGCATGCCTAGCATTGTGTGGGTATGAGGCAAACCCATCTGTTAATCTCAACAGGATAAACTGTAGTTGTGGTTTGAGCTGTGCCATGGAAGCTCTGGCTGCATGTTCTGTCACCATATGTGGCAGCGGAGCATTTATCTCTAAACCCTGACCACGGTCATGCTGGATATCATCTCTCAAAATAAGTTTTGTCCAAGTCACGTTTAATTCTTTTCTCCTCCAGACTCATGACAACAGGGAGCATCTGGCTATGATGGAGAGAATCCTGGGACCAGTGCCCTCCAGGATGATTCGCAAGACACGGTCAGAAGAAGCGCACACAGTTTCTCATTTCTTGTGAGTGGATGTGTGTTCATGGAAACACCTTCTCACACCTATCTCTCTCTGTCCCCTCAGGAAGCAGAAGTACTTCTACCGTGGCCGTCTGGACTGGGATGAGAGCTCATCTGCCGGGAAATACGTCAGAGAGAACTGCAAACCCTTGCGGGTAAGCGCAGTGGATGGGTTATGATACAATACACGGTGTCACAATTAGCAGTGTTCAAAAAGCTGTCCAAAACCAGTTCCTTATTTTTAAAGAGTGAAGATCTTTTGTTCTGAGCTGCAACACCTGTTTTGTTTCTCTTTTATATTATCTTTTTTTCGTAATCCAAATGGTCTTTCTTTGTCTCACCATCTCCATCTCTTCTACTGCCCCTCTCCCCCTCTTTTTTAACTCTCTTCCTCTCAGCGGTACTTGCTGTCAGAGGCCGAGGAGCACCACCAGTTGTTTGACCTGATAGAAAGCATGTTGGAGTATGAGCCCTCCAAGAGGCTGGTGCTGGCCGACTCGCTCAAACATCCTTTCTTTGAGAATGGAGGGATTGCTGAAAACGTGGCCGGCAAGAGTTGGGAGGGCAATCGGGACATCAGCCGGTGACCCACAAACCCCCATAGACTCTGAATGACAGAGGAGATTGGGTTTTTTTCTGTACATGTGAAGCAGAGAGATGCGGTGACTTAAAGGACTTCGGAACTGATAGGGACTTCCCAGTGGCTAAATGGTCTGGGATGTTAATATGTCACTCACTCCTCATTAAAGAATGGACATCTTTCTCCTTGGTCCCTCCGCCTCCCTGCCCAACTGACATCCACCTCTAGTCTTTGGAGCAGCAGAGGGACCAAAAGAAAACCAAGAATGGCTGAAAGTCTAGAAAAGACCAGCAGTCAAAATGAATTTCCTGTTTCTTCTCTCTCAGTCCCCAACAAACACATGCCTAAAAGAAGATTTTTTTTTTTAAATATCCAAACTGTAGCCCTCTATGCAGTTGCAGTCTTCCTCCCACTGTTTCCTCTTTTCCTTCCTTTATCCCTCCCTTCCTTCTTACCTTCCATCAGTATGTAAAGGAAATAACTGATGCTCTCAGCAAATGAGCACTACTCTAGTCAGAATCAGAAAAACTGTTTTGAGGAAAAATATGTCTTCCGACTTTGCCCGGTTTAAGGAGAGATGAGAGAGAGAGCT
Source organism: Lampris incognitus (assembly GCF_029633865.1). Classification (NCBI taxonomy): domain Eukaryota; kingdom Metazoa; phylum Chordata; class Actinopteri; order Lampriformes; family Lampridae; genus Lampris; species Lampris incognitus. The sequence goes on from NC_079228.1 coordinate 27,419,138, forward strand.
GTATACGGGACACAAGTCAGCATAATCATATCTCTCAACCCATTTTGGAGTCATTCATGTCATCAGCAAAGATGTGTGACATTCTGTTACGCTGGCCATCAAATCATTATGATCTAGTTTCTCACATTACCTTGTTTACATAAAGCAGTGGCAATGAGGGGTAAAACTTAAATCTGTTGCTGCGATTACATTGGAGAGCAAACTTGTTTCGCTACCATTGGTGGTTTCGAAGAAACCTGCAACAGCGACAAGTGTCACATTTTAGTTCATGTTTTGTGACACGTGCACCTTCATGGCAAATTATTATTCATACATGTTCTATTTCTTTCTGTGTACAAAGGGGTATCTCTTATGTGGAGGCTTTTGCCCATGCACCCCAGCCATTTTGCCTGGTGTTGGGCAATGGGAGAATGGTTATGGACACTCCAGACATACATGCCTCCATGGCCTATAAATATATCTGTTTCTGTTACATTATGCAATGCTTTTTGGGTGTATGTTTGAATGGATGGGGTTTGGGGCACAGGATTGACACTTCCATGTTATTGATTTTCTCCATCAGGTTTTCTCTTATTATTTCTTCCTGGTAGTTAGTCACATACATTTTCACTTCTTCCAAAGACAGATGCCACACAAACTGCCCTTTTTCCATGATGTGGCTTGATCAGACTTTTGGTCTCTCTAATGAAGTTAAGCACATTTGCTGGTAGCAAACGAGCCACACATTACATCTGTTTACAGTATTTATTTGAGTTGCAGCAGGTCATGACCCCACCCCATCCCCCACTTGTCACCTGTTTGACTTCTTTTTGTATGAAAATTAAAGCGTATAAACCTGTATATATGTACGATTGTGTAGAATTAAAGTTAAGTCCCTCGCCAAAAGCCTATGGTGCTCTGTGTCAGTTTTGGCCCCTGGCAGAGTTAAAGGGAGGTGTTTTGTACCAGTGTATCTCAAGTGCCATCTCTTACCTTACTGAATAATACCACATTGCCAAAATGAGATGATACGGAAACAGGAGAAATATTATGGATAGCCCACTTTTGATTTACTCTCGAAGCCCTTGCCTTGCCTCTTAGCAGTCAGACAAGCTCAGCGTTCTTTCTGTTTCTAAGCTAGTAATTAGAGGCACAGTTTGGACATTCAGCTCCTCTGCTTTACACCCTGTGAACCCCTTCGCTTGACTGTTGACTTGAGGTGGAAATAGAGAAGCCAACCTGCAGCCCTGCTGGGACCAGCAGTAAAGACCAATCGGATCAGTCGCAGCAGGTATGTAGTACACTGTCACAGGAGTCCCTCCATCTGTTGGCAATTCGTCACTTGTCTCTTGCTTTCATGTGTCTGGTGTCTCATTCCGTCCTTTCTTTCCCAACCTATCTGCTTCTCAAAACTGGCATATGAGCTAAAAAGAGATGTTTGATTATCAAGCAGGCAGGCATGCTGTCTTGATGCATGCTCAATAATTTAGGTAAGGAAATCAAAGAAATTTGAATCAGTTCATCTGGATACATTTGTTGACAACGAATGTATCCAGATGAACTGATTCAAACCTCTTTGAGAGGCAGGCATGATGTTGCTACTGTGGCCTGCACGAAGTTGAGTTCTGTTCTGCCTTGGTAATGTCAATTCAGAAATGTTGACCTTTTAGGGTCAGTTGTAAATGACCCATTGTTTCTCATGTGAGTTTATGAATGGCTCATTTCAAAATACCGTTGTATTATTAGAATTCACAGTATAAAATTCACAAGTGTTTTTAATGAGTATTTGGAATCAATACATTGTTATTTAGTAATCTTAAATGTCATTATTGCAATCTTGAGCTATTAAACAATCGCACTAAATCGATTCAATGTGTAATTTTGACCAAATCAATGCCAAATAACTTGGTGTTATAGACAGAGACGAATGCCTCTTCTCTCCCGCAGACCTGGATTCAATTCTCACCTGATAATGAATGAATGAATGAATGAGTGATTCAACTGTGACACAAGTACTTAACCTGTCCAGTCAATTGAGCAGCCTTCCTGGCTTTTTTGGGGGTTGGAGAAATCCTCTCATGCCATTGGAAGGAAAAGAGTGACCGAGGTCTGTCTGTCCATCTGTCTGTCTACCCCCACCTGTTTCTCTACCTCTCCAACATATGGCCAAGTTCCCTCATCAACTGTCAGTTTTTACCATAAGATTATGAGTAGATGAGTGATTATTGAAAAGTGTACAACCCGTCCCTTCAAGTCTAACCAACGACTGACGGGATGAATATGAGTGATCATAGCCAACTTGTAAGAAACTGATGTCCTGTGCTTGCTTGTTTGTAACTAACTCTATAATAAGATTAACGATACTTACGTCTTCAGCTAATCTGTTTTAGAGCACCGGAGAGGTCAACAGTCAGTCCCCATAAGAAGAGACAGACAGAGGAGGAGTAAACGGAACTGCACTAACTGATGTACTTGACACAATGCTGTGACTGGATGCTGCACTTCACAACTTGGAGGAATCGTTCAAGCAGCTGAACACGAGTGCAGGAGCTATCATCAGCAGGTGTGTATTGTGGTTTCTTTATGACACTCATTTGGTGTTAACTTGTGCATTTTTAAACAGCAAAAAGCAAGTTATTGTGTGTTTACAGTGCTGATTCTACAATTAATATTATGAAACTATGACCTGAAGTTTGCACGATTACTTCTCTCTGCAGATCTAAAACACAACTCACCAAGGGAAGAACATAAAGTATTAGTAGTCCTATGAATTGAAAAGGGGCCCTGTAGGATAAAGTGATTTCATCACAGCCACAAAATCTGGGAAGGACAATCACACGCACACACACACACGCCCAAACAACTCTGAAAATGGATTCGGTGAAGTGCCTGGGTGCGCCCCTCAAACAGTTCACCAGCTGCGTGTCTGGAACAAACCCCACCGCCAAGAGAAGTGCCAAGAAGAGCCAGTCCACCCGCAGAAACAGCTTTACCCGGAGGAAGAGTATCGGACGAAGGAAGTCTCTTCCCTGCAGCAGCCAGAAAGTGCCGGACTCCTGGTTGCGAGTGTACCAGGCCGAACTGCAGAGAGAAAGGTAGCAAGCATGGTTTACAAAGACAGATTTTATATATTTAAAAGTGTTTTTTCAAAACACAATGTTCTGTTCTGAAAAAAAGTCGTTTGTTTTATATGTTTTAAACATAGAAGGCAGAAGTTTTTTTTTCTTCTAACTAAGAACTTAAACTACCCAGCCCAGTTTGTTGTTTTTAGGTTGTAAATGAGCTATTCATCGTTTTTGCATGAGCAGGTGCAAAAGTTATGGACTCAAATTTAACCCTGGAAAAAAAATTGAATCATTGTCTATGCAACTGACTCTCATCCAGATGGGTGGTGGCTTGGTTGATAATCTTTGTCCTTGTAACTTAAGTTACTCAGGATAAGCGTTGACTTCAAATGAATAAGCCGCTTGACCATGTGCCACGTAGACTTCAGTGTCTACAGTACCTCATGATTCTCCATGTGATGTTTGCCACAGGAAACGACAGCAAGCCATGTTGGCCAAGAAAAACGCTGACAGGTCGGTCAGAAGAACCCACTTTAGGAGCCAGCACTGCCTTCCGCGGGTAAATTTGAGATATATATATATATATATATATCAAAGTATGATTGACAAAGGTTAACAATCCCATTTATGTTAATATCCAAAACATTTTTTTTTAAAATTTGGGTGTTTCATCAGATATTCCTTTCCCTCCTATGCAGCACACTACACCTGCCAGGAAGTCAGCTGCCAAGGATGATTCCTTTTTCGGGGCCTTCCAGGGCCTCAGTCTCGATGGGCTGATGGGAGGCACTCGGGGATCTCCAGTCATTGCCGCCCCTACTGGAGGTGGAGGAGACGAGTGCAAAGTAATGTAACATCCAACACATAAGGAAAGTAACAGACTTGCTGCTACTGAAGAATTTCCTCAAACAAGGTTACATTTGCAAGTTATTGGACTTGCAAGAGTAAGGACTCAAGGTGGAAAGGGGATCTGTGCTGAATTTCACGTTTGTGATACGAGAGGTGAAAAGGCGTATTTGACTTATTTGCTCAATGTCTTCTAGTGCTTAAGTTCATACGTAAATCCTTATTTAACTGCATTTTATATTTGAGTAACATCTGATATCAGTGTACTGTAGCTTTCACAGAACTGTTAGTTTTGTCATTTGTACACTAAACTTTGCACAATTTATTTCTGCCAAATGAGCAATGCTGTATTGTTATTGAATGTTTAAGGAATCTAGAATGATCAATTGAAAGTAGTTGTCCCAAAATGGTGGAAGTTATACCCAAATTTCACTCATGGGTGTGTACCCCAGTTCAATACTGTTCCTTTGAAAACCTGTTTGAGACCCAAGGGCAAAAATAAAATGGGAAACTGAACATTTTGAGCTGGGTTTATTTATTGGAGAAAAAATAAAAAGCTTAAGACTTTTAGCTTATAGCACTTAAAAAAAATATCTTTGTGTGTTTGTGCGTGTGTGTGTGTGTATGTATGTATATATATATATACATACATATTTTTCCGAAACCGTCAGTGGTGTTGTTAGAAGTGCTCAACTAATGAAGAGCGGAATATCAATACAGATGCAGGAAAAAAAGGTTTAATACATACTGCTATTATGTATTAAACCTTTTGCTCCTGCATCTGTATTGATATATATATATATATATATATATATATATATAACTGTTCAATGAAACAGTCAACGGTAGGGAAAGTGCTCAACAAATGAGCAAAACAATCCAGTGAGTCAAGTAAATTCTTTGAGACAGTACAAGCCTGTTTCATGCCATAAGCAATGACAGCTGATGATTTTGTGACGTTATTTTCTATTTTATCATTTGCAAACAGAAATGTCCACATTGAATAACAGGAATGAATTGACCAGCAGTTGCCGACATAGATATAAGCACCTATTTTGTAATTATAAATAAATCATGATAAATCATGCTAATAGACAAATACCCCCCACCCATGGGAGTGTTAGCGATCACGCGTTTTTGAATTTTTGCATGTCGCACCTCTCCCTTCCCCATTGATGTGCATGACAAGGCAGTAACTGGTATGTTCTTTCCCGAGTAGCTTTATTGACAGCTGATGGTTGCTTGTGGTGTGAGACAGGCTTGTGCCGTCTCATAGGGAATTTGCTTGACTCACTGAATTGTTTTGCTACTTGTTTGTTGAGCACTTTCCCTACCGTTGAGTGTTTCATTTAACAAAGTTATATATATATAAAGCTTTGTTGGATGGGGCACTCGGTGGTGGTGGGGTCCTCAGCAAATGAGCAAGGTGGTGCGGTGATTCAAGTGGATTCTTTGGTGGTCAGTGCAGACCTGTTTCATGCCATAAGCAATCATCGGCTGTCAACAGCTATTTACAGCTGATGATTGCTTATGGCATGAAACAGGCTTGTACTGTCTCATAAAGAATTTACTTGACTCACTGGATTTTATCTATATATATCCATCTACCTCTCTCTCTCTATATATATATATATATCTATGTCTATCTATCTATATATACTATATATATAAATGGAACATTAGACAGCAGTAGGGATCAATGTAGCAATGGCAACATCAGGAAGAAAGAGCATGAGATACTAGAGAAATACCAAGGGCTGAAGGAAGAACTAGATCGGATGTGGAAGGTAAAATCCACAGTAGTCCGAGTGGTAATAGGAGCACTAGGGGTTGTGACCCCCAAACTGGGAGAGTGGCTCCAGCAGATTCCAGTCCAGGAACATCTGAGGTGTGTGTGTATATATATATATATATATACACACACACACACACACACACACATACACACAATGGGCACATTGTGGCACTGATTGTGATACCTACACCCATGCTGCAGCTCATCTGCTGTGGGACAACTGAGGAAGATAGTACACCAACAAAACAAAAAAAACCCAACTATCCACAACTTTTAATTCAAATGCAAGACTCACTCCCAGTAGGCCACAGCAAAGTAGACTTGTTAGGAACAAGATTTATTAATTTAAAAAAAAAAAGAAAAGTAAAACTAACATGACAAACTACTGCCAGGTACAGGAAATGGAAGAAACATTTTCTTTGAGGCATCAATACTGATCTCATTAAAAAGGTTCCAGATCACACACATATGTACAATAGAAAAATGAACATAAATCATTTCCCAGGGGAGGATGGGTGGTACTGTCCTGTGACAAATGGTCTGATGGTTGTGTAGACACTAAAGAGCTGACTCCAGACCAGGGTGATGGGTGGAGATGCCTCTGTAGAGGTGGTTTGAAAATGGCGAGGTGGGATTTTGTATAACACAAGAGCACTACTCTCTTTGTTCCATCTTGACTTTAGGGGGCTTCAGGAAGGACCGGTTTTTCTTCTCCTTTTTGGTCTTGCCTTTAGCCTGGAAATTCCTCCAACTATCCACACGCCCATCTCTAGTTTCCTGGGGGTGGGGTGGGGGGGTTTAAATGAACTGCAAAAACTGACTTTTTTTTTTACATGGATCAGAAGAATCATGATGGAACAAACCTCAAAGTTTTTCTGCCATTCTCTTTCCCGCTTTGCTTTCTCTGCCGTTTCAATTTCTTCTTCTCTTGCCCTTTTCCTGTAAATAAAGGTGAAAAATAATTCTCTTCTTTCAGAGCAATTACCCACTTAACTTTGCAGCATTTCTATGTTGTGCTTGCCTCATGTGTTTGTTGGTCATTACACTTACAATTAAGCTACACAAAATACATGATAAATTACGTGTTTGAAGTACTTGTGTCCTTTATTCCCTGCTAAGCAACAGTCTTGCAATGAATTCAATAAAGATGCAGGAAACCTGCTCCTTCCATGAAAATAGACTCATCAAGTATTCCCATGCAACAGCTATGATCTCAGAGATTTCACCAGTTAAATCCTGTTTAACGTCAATATCTCAACCAGTGAATAGAAAATGGGAGATGAAGGGGAAATGCAGTGTGATGAATCATTTAATGGAGTTTACCTTTCATGCATGTCCTTTGCTTCCCTTTCCTTCCTCTTAATTTCAAGCTCTGCAAAAAGCTTCATAGTCTGCTTGTACACTGCTTGTCTGAACTGCAAAACAAAAGTACAGCAGAGTACATATGGCTTTTTGAACACATTTGACTGTGCCATTGATAGTATATGTTTCACGTTCATAACCTGAAAATGTGGATATTGTCAGATGCAGGGTGCATATCTAGTACACAGGAGCAAGGGGCGTCATTCAGGAAGAAAATGTTACACTCAAAAGGTTATGCTTAACACCAAAGAGCTTTGATTTTGAAGCAATCTGTGTTGAAATTGTCTCTTATTTTTATAATTTTCTGTGAAATATGAAAAGTTAATTTGGCATTTCTTTTTAAATCAATTACTCAAATTATTAATGGTACAGACAAAGTATCTTTAGATCTTGCTTTTGAAAAAATGCTTGAATAATGATGATTAATTTTGAGATTTGAAAAAAGACCCCAAATCTTACCGCCTCAGGATCCTCCTCCTCCACATACAATGGCTTCCCTTCCTTCTTAAGCTGTTTTCTTTTCTCTTTCATCTATTAGTGCCAAGAGCAACAAAAGGTATTTGTTTAAAAAAAAAACCAAAAAAAACCCAAAAAACAAATGAACACAATAGCAGAGGAACATTGACTAAATGCCTGAGATGTACATACGGCACATATCTTAAGTTTCCACTCACCATATGCTCAACATATTCCTTCCCAGCATGGATCACATCTAAGGCCCTTTTTTTCTGTTCCGCATCCAGTAGGAGCTTGTATGCCTTGTCTACAGCTAGAGGACAATACATGTAATGTTCAGATGGTGTGAAAAAAAACTAATTTATCTTCCAATTGCAGCTGCAAGAGTAGTGGCTACATACATGCTTGATTGTTATTTAAACCAAAACAAATTATCTGGGTATAGTAATACCTCTATTTGAAGTTTGTATATTAACATACAACTGTGTAAGGTGATGTATTTAGATCCCGTCAAGGAAATCTTGACTTGGATACAAGCTATTCTACCTTCAAATGCTTGCTGAGCTCTCTCTGGGTCATCTTGGTTTTTGTCTGGATGGACCAAGATGGACAGCTGACCAAAGAAAGACCAGGTATTAAGAAATAAAAAAACATGACATCCATATCTGCAAAATGAAGACATGCATTCACTGAAACATTACTAGTGACAAGGTTATTTTCTTCCATACATGGAGTGAGATTTAACAAGTTGTGCTTACTGCCCGAAATCTTTTTTTCAATTCATCGTCTGTTGCCTCTGGATCAATCTGCAACACCTAAAGGCAGAATAATTCATGGAATCAATTTGGTGAAAGATTATCTGACATGAGTAACACAAGCGATACGGCAACAAAAATGTTCGTAATATTTTGAAACTTGACAGCTGTATCAACACTTGTGAGGAACAACACATATCTTGTATAGGTAGTGTAGACTTGAGACTAGTGTCGTCTGTGTTACCTCGAAGGGGTTCAGATTGAAATAGGATGCCCCAGGCCGAAGCAGCCTGTCGATCTGCTGCTTTGAGGTCAATACAGAGTCCCGCTTCTCAATTTGCTTCACCTGTTTGCCACAAAACAGCCAGGTAAGAATAACCTTCAAAAGCCTGGTAAATCAAACGGCTCAGTACAGTTAAGACTGCAGTTTAGAATTTATTTTCTTAAGTCAATTTATATATGAGGCCATTAGTGGACTGAGTGATTTTTGGATGCGGGCTAGAACAGCCCCCCATTGCTTGCTTCATCGAGATCGCCTTATAATTACTGGGAGGTTTACCTTGCTGGCCGGTTGTTGATAAATATAACAATGTCTGGTGAGTCAACAAACAACACGCTGCATACCAACCTCACATGGAACTAGCGGCAAAATAGCAGGGGATAAAACGGTACGAGCCAAATTAGTTTGAGGTAAACCGACGTACTTCATACAGGTGCACTGGCTTCACTTTAATAACAATGCCCAGAGAGGACTAATTTAACCAACACTGGCCAGAAAACACCACCAAAACCACAGTTAAATGGGATTAGCCATTTGACGTTTGTTTATGCTCATTTCAGCCAAGGCCTCATGAAACACTATAGGCGCCACCACTCGATGAAGCCCGGTCGATATACGGCAAATAATCGCGCTTGCGTGTAAAATATCTTGAAGTGTAATCCTAACCTCCGTGTAGAAGCTTTGAAATAATTCATCTGAACCGCTGTGAGAAGAAGCTTCTCCCCCGACGGCCGCCATCTTGGCTGAGGTTTACGTCTGACGCATCCTGTGTCGTCACGTCCTTGCCTGGGTTTCCGGAACCAGAGCCTCGCCGCTTTATGAACAATTTGATACGACGCCGGTCACGTCATCTAACTTTAAGACAGTTTAAAATGGTTTCGTTTAACAAAAGCTTAAAGGGGGAAAACTAGTTACCTGTTCAGGCACACGATGACTGTTGACAGTGCTGGGCAGACATATTTACTTTTGTGGGTCGTTTTATCGCGATATGAAACTGTTTTGACGCAATCTTCCCTCGTAGGAACAGACCCAATTAATGTGTCGTTTTTCTGACCGATCACCATTTCTTAATTTTTATAGGGGGTTGTAATTTATTAAAATTAGCCCGTAACAGTCTAGCTCGGGGATAGGCAATATGGTCCAGAAAGGTCCGGTGTGGGTGCAGGTCTTTGTTCCAACCAAGCAGTTACACACCTGAGTCTACAAATCAAGGTTCTTAGCAAAGACTATTGGTTGACTAATAGAATCAGGTGTGTAACTGCTTGGTTGGAACAAAGACCTGCACCCACACGGGACCTTTCTGGACCATGTTGCCTATCCCTGGTCTATATGAATGGGTGCAGCCCCGTACATCCTCAATAGGATCTGGCTGCATGCAGTTGCAGTGCGTTTTATCAAATTCACTCAACACATCCAACTACCGTCAGCTCCTCCCGTGGTCTGTTGCAAACGTTTGGCTTTCATTATTTTTGTACGGTGCCTTTGAGTCTTCAGACGCTCCATTAAACAGCTTACAAAATAAATGTCATAAAAGTTCATGTTGCAAGCTACAAAAATGATCGGTTTAAATGTACTAACGTTTTATTTAAAATGCAGTCCTCCTAAATTCAAAGCAACGAAACCACCGTCTCCAAGTTTCTGTGATGATGTACAGAACCCATGCACACATCCCCATTTCCAACTCCTCTCCAGTGTCTTATTCACAGTGAGAACCCACTTGGTAAAAATTACTACCAATTGTGATTTCAGATACCTTAATTTTGAATGACTTCTACATGATGCTCAAAACCAACACCATTTGCTCCAAATGTGTTAGATTTGCACCTTCCATGAAGCCTGAAATTGAACATGCTTGGCTGTCATTAAGAAACGAGCCCAATAGGTCAGCCAACCTTTTATGATAATCCCAAACATTATTTACATAGTATTCAATTTTTAGACTTACCAAATAATACTTTGAGGAACTAAATTTAAAACAAACTGACTCAAATATTTATCCGTTTAAAAATCATGTACACACATGGTTTCACTTGGAAAAATGTCTTTATCGGAACAGCAAACAGCATCAAGTTGTACTGGTGTGTTTGGTGACAGTAATCGTTCTTCAGTGCTTGTCATCCTAAAGATTGCCCTGTCACAGCTTGTCAAGCATGAGGGCTGTCAGGGAAGTTGCAGAGCCATACCGGCCTTCACACTTGGTGAACCCCGTCTGTGTGGAAGTCTGGGCCTCTTTTACAGACTGCAGCCTCTGCATCACCTCCATCAGCCGGCCTGAGAGGCTCTCTCTCTGAGCGAAGGCTTTCTGCAGCTGAACTGGCAAGACTACATCTCACCCTTTCACTTCTGTAATGGAGAGAAAAAAAATATACCTGTAATATGATTACAGTAAGTACACTCAGAATGAGTAAAAAAATGAATTCTAAAAGCTGCAAATTTCTGGAAAATTAATCAAGTTTAGATTTGTAGAACAAACCATGTCACAGTGACTGTCCTCGAGTACTTGGTGAGAAATGTAAACTTTCACATCTGAAGAGTTGTTTTGACAATGGTCTTCCCTTTAACCCTTACTTGAAAATTCAAATTACACCTTTATTTTCTCCTTTGCTGAGCTCAGCACACCAAACATTCATATGCACCATAGAGTGCATGTACGTATGTATGTATGCATGCATACAGGTGACCAACGTTAAGGTCAGTGAGGTAAAAGAAAAGTGAAATTCCCTAAAGATATAAATGTAAAAAACCAAAACTGATAAATTAAACCAAAAGGAACATTACAATAGATGGTATCTCTCACAACTAATTTTACATTATCCCCTTGCACTAAGTCAAATATTTCTCACCTTTTCACTCTGCTTTGCACAGTTAAGAAGTAAATCAGCAGTCACAAGTACACAAATGAGAGCTTAAAAGATGAGGACGAGAACTCTGGACTGTATAGTCCTGTGCTTTCCTTCTGATTTGGAGCTTTTACATACTTTAACAGTTCATCCTGAGGAATGTCAACCCCCGTGGTGACCCAGGTTGGCGCCTAGTGGAAAACACTCCCCTTACTCAGAGAACTAGAGAGAGGCCACACAGAGAAGGGACATGTTAACCAATCTCGGAAATTTCCCTTAAATCTGGCTTCTTCTAAGCTTCTTTTTTGATTTACTGACCTCAGGGATGGGCAACACGAGTCAGAAAGGTCCAGCGTGGGTGCGGGTATTTGTTCCAACCAAGCAGTTTCACACCTGATTCTATTAGTCAACCAATAGTCTTTGCTAAGGACCTTGATTTGTAGACTCAGGTGTGTAACTGCTTGGTTGGAACAAAGACCTGCACCCACACCGGACCTTTCTGGATCATGTTGCCTGAAAAACCGACTTACAGAAATATATCCAGTGAGAAGTGAAGATGTCATAAAGATTGTGATACCGCATCTACACTGACATAATCAATGAAGACGTGTTTCCTAAGCATTAGCTGAGTAATTCAAGATCTTACCAATGCACGTTTTCCATTCTGTTGTAATCTTTGACTCATTCAGATGGACTGAGGGCACCCCCCTACTGCCTGGTAACAAGAGGCAACAGGTAAAGAAATAATTCTAATTGAGAAGCTGTTCAATGACCACATTTTCGATGTCATTTTAAATACTTTTTTTTCCAAATAAAAAGCTTAATCTATTCTGTTGAATCTAACAGAATCAGATTCCAGCACAGACACGCAAGACGGCAGTCCTTTGAATGGAGTCTTACCTCAATAAACCAAATATTACGACTGTAGGCCACCTACTGACATCTTGTGGTCTTAACAAGTAAAAACAGTTTCAATGCGCATCCTTTTTTTCCCCACAATAAAATATGATTGTAGATTTAATATAGCAATCCTGCTGCAGGCGATCTCTCGCTCTCTCTCTCTCTCTATATATATACATATATAAGTAAACTGTATCTAGCCTTAAGCTATCATTGAGCCAATCACTCTCAAACTCTAGGTTTTAACAGAAAATGTCAGTTAAGAGAACAAAAGCCTCTTAGTCCTGCATGTATGAAATTGTGACCTCTATTGGTACAGAAAGGGAAATTGTTTTTTTTATCTATCCCCTTATCGTGGAGTGTGACCTGGAGATGGCTGAGATGATTATGGCACAGTGGGCTTACAGCAGTGACAGCTGTTTGCTGCTCTTACCACGTACTTTACTGCCAACCTTTTGGCAACCTAATATAAAACACACCAGCTGATTAGTAATGCGCAGGACTGGTCAAATGACCTATGAAGGAAATTACCATCTATCACTTAAATCAAAACAAACATGATTTTCAACACACACACACACACACATACACACACACACACACACACACACTGAGCAGTCTTCTGTGTATCTCTTCTGATATCTCTGAAACACTGTACAGATAAGAATCCGCCAGTGACATCACTGGTGGACAATTTCCGATAGGCTGCGTTGTTTAAGAAAATGCAAGTATCAATGTTACATACAGCTGCATCAAAAAAATGCAAATAACGCTACATTATACAGCTGTATGTAGCATTGTTATTGGCATTCTTATATAGTTGTATGTAGCATTGATGTACACATTTTCTTAAACAGTTGTATGTTACCATGTTATTCCCATTTTGTTATACAATGCAGGCTATCAGCACACCAGAATTGTTCAGTCATGGATTGCCCCGTCAGTGACATCACTGGCCGACACTTTTCTGCACAATTTCGGTAGCATTTCACAGACACAGAAGACTGTTCAGTATTATGGCAGCTAATGGAGGGTTAGCTTGACAACACATACACAGAAATAATGGCCATTGTGATTGTTTCTCTTGCCTCCTCTCACTTAAAAATAAAGCCTTTAAATCTGTCTGATGCTTCCATGAGAACTGAAATGATCGGCATTCTGTACAACCTAAGAAGAGTGCCCACTGCATAAAAACTTAACGGTACAGCAATTTAGTTTAAAAAAAAAATAAAACAATAGGCTGATCACTAGATTTTCTCCACTAATTAAAATTAGCTGCAGGTGAGGGGGACAGTACTCTGTGCAAGGCTAGCTCACCCTTGAGTACTGTTCAGGTGAGTTCCTCACTCTAGCGGTGCCGCTCTCAATGCTTCTCCACCTAGGCAGGTTGGAATAAGAGGACAGAGACATCAAACAAAGGACAGTGATATCATGGTACCAAAAGGCAGAGGCTGAAAGCATGTTGCTATGGAGAAAAAAAAATCAGAGGAATGAGCAATCACTACAGCAAAAGCACAGACGCGAACGTAAAAGAATTTTAACCCTTTGGATGGTCAAATCCTTGTCTTCACAAGAGGAAAGAAACAGGAGATGAGCTGTTACTCAGATTTAGGAATTAGAAATGTTCAATGGCTCTTCTGCCGTTTGAGTGGTGGTGATTTAGGCCATCGGTACAGATCCATTCAGCAGTCATAGTTGCTCTTTATCAGAATCCAACAGTATTTTAGACATGACGTGACATGAGGTCTTGGTTTTCCTGTAATGTTCACTACATGAAATATGAGAATGCAAGGAGTAATTGTAGGCTAATATCGCATGCACTGGAAAATAAAGGGTTAAAATCCTCTTTTTAATCATTCTATCACCCAAACACCATCAGAGTTCTGCCATCCAGTTGTACGGATTACACAATTTTGGTGAGTCTTTGCTTATCCTTTCAGGCAAAAACAATTTGACTTGTCAAAGATAATATTCATTCAAATGTGAAAATTGAGGTAAAAATCAAATCAAGTATAGCATGACACCATTGAATTTGAGGTATCTGACAATTGACTGATGCTCAACTGAGTTTTATTGAAACGGAACAAACGTAAAAGTTATAAATACAAAGAACATCAGAGAACAAACTGCTATGGCTCTTAAGGTAAGCCAAGCCAAATTTTATCGGGCAAGGTCAAAGAAAACATAGGAAGTTATATCACTTTAAAAAAAAACACAATTTCTCTAATTCTAGAAATGCTAGGCATACACTTAATGTTACAAAACGTTTTTTCCTTCCTTTCTTCCCGTGGATTCTTTTCTCCACCAATGCAAAAAAAGTGAATATGAAGCTCTAACCATATGCATTTTTTACAAGCAAGTCCCTAAGCCACTATAAGAAACCACAAATAGAGGGAGTACAAGTAGGGAGGGAAGCGGGAGGGGCATGGACACAGACTTCCTGCAAGGCAATGTCATGATTTAATGTCCTTTCAGACTTTCAAAATGAATGTCCTTTTTTCTTTTTCTTTTTTTTTTTTAATGTTCATTGTTGGCTTTTAAAAGAATCAGAAACAAAAAGTAACAGTAAAAGTGGTTTGGTTGTTCTAAGACATGTCCCAATGTAACCATGGGGGTAAGACCTGATTCAGCCAAACAGTTACGCTCACTTCTTCAGCCAAACGCTTTGCAGCCAATCAACTTGAGCCAATTCTGGGGTCTGTCCATTTATTTCTGTGAATTATACATTTTTTACACGAGGGATGAAGAATAAAAAGTCAATCAAAAATTGGGGCCAATCTTTTTTTTCCTTTTATTGTTCTTTTTCTCTTTTTTGTTGTCGCTTACTTTGCCAAATACCTTTTGGTGCATCTACTTCCACTGCTGCCCATAAGAATCCTGTGAAAACTCCAGGGTGTCATTACTGTAACCATAGTTACCGGAATAGTCGGCCCCTTGCTGCAGGGGCTGCTGGGCGATGGGCTGGGACCCCCAGTTCTGCTGGTTGTTGGTCTGCCGGCGCTTGGAATCAGGCTGGTTAAACACGTCTGCCTTCCTCTTCCCGCCAACGTTGCCCCCACGATTTCCCCTGGCCCCTCGGGGACCCCGCCCCCTCGGTGGCTGGAAAGGGGCACCCCGGCCTCCTCTGCCGCCCCTTGGCCCACCGATGGGGGGCCCTCTTTGGGCATAGCCCCCGCGGCCACGTGTCGGTGGTGCACCACGGGCCCTTGGTGGAGGAGGCCCCCCCCTACTGGGCCGGGCACCACGGCCCCTCATGCTGTAGATATCTTCATAGCCGTAGTAGGGATCTTCATAGCCACCACGATAGTCATGATAGTCGTAGCCATAGTAGTCATCATAGTAGTCTTCATATCCATAGTAGTCAGGTGGATAAGCATAACCCCCTCTACCACCGCGGCCCCTGCCCCTGCCCGGTGGGGGCATACGTGGAGGTGGGTAGTAGTAATAGTCATCATACCTGCCAAGAAGAGAATAATGTTAACCACTTTTTAGCAAATTCCTTATGCAGGTTAACTGAAATCCAACAGCAGACCAATGAGGTCTCTCCCTAGTCCTGCCTCACCCTGTGTTCCTGGTTGTCTGACGAGCTGCCTGGCGCTCTTTCCTCTTCTTGTCCGGGGGCTTTGCCAGGACAATTTCAATTTCCTCTCCGCCTAGTTCCTTTCCATTCATTTCCTCCATCGCCTATCAACAGCAAAAAGGACAAGTTCGTCTCAATGAATCCTGTACATTTGAAAAGGTAGACATATTTTCAAACGTGTGGACAACTGACCTTTACAGCTGCATCCCTTTCCTCAAAATGGACAAAGGCATAGTCTTTCAGCTTCTTCACTCGCTCTAGCTTTCCAAACTGAGAGAATGTCTTTTCCAAGAGCTCTTCTGTTACTGGTGTGGCTAGCTTCCTCACAAAGAGTACCTTTACCTATGTAAAAATAATTATATACATATATAAAACCGTTTAATTTATATAGGAAAGTGGCTGTCTTGATCAAAAGAGAGTGAGAGACAGCGAGACATCAGACTCTCTCACCTTGGCCATGACCTCTGGGTCTGGCTCGGCAACAGGGTCAGCCCATTCCACAGTGACTGGGTTCCCCCACACTTTCACCTTGCCGCTCATGAGACGGCGGCGGGCCTGTGCTGCAGACTTGTGATCCTCATATTCCAGGAAACAGAAGCCACGGTTCTTTTTCTTGTCATCTGGCTGGTGATAGAGGATCACTTCCTGCAGACCCTCTGGAAGGTGGCAGAATAAAAAAAATTACTACTGTTAACCAGCATAAACTCAAACTTAAATTTCTTACTATTTTTCTTAAAAAAAAAAAATCATTGTTATTTATTTATTTTATTGTTATCCTCCAAGTCTAAAGGTTTGTTTAAATGTGCACTCTTAGAAAAACCCACTGTTGTATTTTTCATGCCAGGAGGGGTATTGAATAACCCTGTGTAACAAAGAGAATCTAAGTATAAAAAGAATTAGAGCAAGAAATGCAAGCAGTGATTTAAACTAAGACTAACCTGTAACTTTGCCAAAGTCCTCCAATATACTCTCTCTGGTCTTGTTCTTTGGGATTGATCCAACAAACAGGCGATTGTTTGCAACAGATATGCAAACCCCCAAGTACTTCCCAGACCGTATTTCATAGTTATCACACTGTGAATAAAAAAACATAAAACAAAAATGAGATCAACAATTCTCTAGCGATGTCATTTATGAATGAAAAGGGGTCATGAGAAACACATCACAGCTGAGTCATTCAAAAAGCATCTGAACACTGAAAACATCTCAGCTCCATTGAAAGTCACAACATAATTTTCATGTAAAAATGATTTGAGACAGGACAAAACCAGTATGACAACTTTAGGTTTCAATAATTTCTTAGAGACTCAACAGTTTTCATTAGTATTCTATTTATAATAAAAGAATGTTTCATTGGATCATGTTTGATTTGAGATGTTCTTTTGAACATTTAAACTTAACATTCAATACAGATGCCAACCATTGATATGCAAAAAAAAAAAGAAAAAAAAAGAAGAAAAAAAAGAAAAAAGTATGGGTTTCCAATATCTACACTAACTTACGAGTTTCACAGCCTCTTGTGCATCCTCCTTGTTGCAGTAGGTGATGAAAGCATAACCTCGGTTCTGGCCAGAAAGGGGATCCATCATTAGCCTAAGGTCCCAAATAGGACCTGCCTTCTCAAACAGGGGCACCAGCTCGTCTTCGTACAGATCCCTGGGGATTTTTCCCACAAACACCTGAAAAGCAGGGATGCAACAGCAAAGAAGGAATAAGAAATCTAAACCATACAATACAACTGGCTCTGAAGATGTTTTTTTTTAATACATGGCCAGGGCAGAAGTTTGATACCACCTGACTTAAATAAGGAGGCGCTTAGTAAAGTGTAGCACCCTGCAACATTTCCAGAATTATTATTCACCTCAGTTCCGATCCCAGGCTGTGATCCTGTAAACACCTCCTCAGGCGGGGGCCCTCCATATTTCCTCTGACCTGTGGTGACATCTAAAGTGTACCCTGTTCGATCCAACAGAGCCTGAAAAACAACAATAAAAACACTGCCATGGTGCAAAGAAGTTCGGCAACATATTAACAGCTGAATGTTGGTACAGCGCTTTGCAAAAGTATTCAACCCCCTTGACAGTCATCACTAATTTTTGGATTATAAAAGATTAGGGATCGACCGATTATTGGCTTAGATATTTGTCATTTTTCATATTATCGTTAGACATATTTTTTATTGGCCAGCCGATTAAAAAAAGTCTGCTGCGCAACATGCATGCTTGCGACGCAGCCTTCACTCTCCTGAAGCACAGCACGACACTCACTCCAACAACACTAACACAGAAGAGATGCATCGAGGAGTCAGACCACTTTTCTAAGGTAAGAGGAGCATGCCAGATGCCATAAAACCCACTCGGTTGGTAAGAAAAGCATGCCATAACGTTATGAAGTGAGTTTTGTTACTAACATTAATTTCCCCGTCTCTCTCCCCCTCTCACACACACACACTATAGAGCATAACGTCGGTCTGACATGAATCGACAGCAGGTTGTCAATTCAAACCAAGAATACTTTCCACTGCTGTGCTTAACCTTCAACTGTAACTAGTCTAAAAGAAAAAAGCTGGTATGTAATATTTTAGCTACATACAGGGTGTTATTGTCAGTGTTGTGCATGAACACGCTATAAGAGCGGCAGTCATTAAACGTGGTATCATGTACAACATATTTTCTTGTCATATACAACATTGTTAGTCCGAGAGGTTGGGTGGTAACACGTTGCTATAAGAGCAGTGGTCATTAAACACGGTCTCATGTACAACATATTTTGTTGTCATATATGACAGTACTTTAAATTTACAGTGCATCCGCAAAGTATTCACACCCCTTCACTTTCCCCACATTTTATGTTACAGCCTTATTCCAAAATGGATTAAATTCCTTTTTTTCTCATCAGTCTACACACAATACCCCATAATGACAAAGTGAAAAAGGTTTTGTAGAAATTTTTGCAAATTTATTAAAAATAAAAAACTGAAATATTGCATGTACATAGGTATTCACACCCTTTGCTATGACACTCAAAATTGAGCTCAGGTTCATCCTGTTTCCACTGTTCATCTTTGAGATGTTTCTACATCTTGATTGGAGTCCACCTCTAGTAAATTCAATTGATTGGACATGATTTGGAAAGGCACACACCTGTCTATATAAGGTCCCACTGTTGACATTGCATGTCAGAGCAGAAACCAAGCCATGAAGTCAAAGGAATTGTCTGTGGACCTCCAAGACAGGATTGTATCGAGGCACAGATATGGAGAAGGGTACAAAAAAAATTCTACAGCTTTGAAGTTCCCGAAGAACACAGTGGTCTCCATCATTCATAAATGGAAGAAGTTTGGATCCACCAGGACTCTTCCTAGAGCTGGCCCCCCAGCCAAACTGAGCAATCGGGGGAGAACGGCCTTGGTCAGGGAGGTGACCAAGAACCCGATGGTCACTCTTACAGAGCTCCAGCGTTCCTCTGTGGAGATGGGAGAACCATCTAGAAGGACAACCCTCTCTGCAGCACTCCACCAATCAGGCCTTTATGGTAGAGTGGCCAGACAGAAGCCTCTGCTCAGTAAAAGGCACATGACAGCCCGCTTGGAGTTTGCCAGAAAGCACCTAAAGGACTCTCAGACCATGAGAAACAAGATTCTCTGGCCTAATGAAACCAAGATTAAACTCTTTGGCCTGAATGCCAAACGTCACGTCTGGAGGAAAACAGGCACCTCTCATCACCTTGCTAATACCATCCCTACAGTGAAGCATGGTGGTGGCAGCATCATGCTGTGGGGATGTTTTTCAGCGGCAGGAACTGGGAGACTAGTCAGGATCGAGGGAAAGATGAATGGAGCAAAGTACAGAGAGATCTTTGATGAAAACCTGCCCCAGAGCGCTCAGGACCTCAGACTGGGGTGAAGGTTTACCTTTCAACACGACAACGACCCTAAGCACACAGCCAAGACAACGAAGGAGTGGCTTTGGGACAAGTCTGTGAATGTCCTTGAGTGGCCCAGCCAGAGTCCAGACTTGAACCCCATTGAACATCTCTGGAAAGACCTGAAAATAGCTGTGCAGTGACGCTCCCCATCTAACCTTACAGAGCTCAAGAGGATCTGCAGAGAAGAATGGGAGAAATACCCCAAATATAGGTGTGCCAAGCTTGTAGCTTCATACCCAAGAAGACTTGAGGCTGTAATCGCTGCCAAGGGTGCCTCAACCAAGTACTGAGTAAAGGGTGTGAATACTTATGTACATGCAATATTTCAGTTTTTTATTTTTAATAAATTTGCAAAAATTTCTACAAAACCTTTTTCGCTTTGTCATTATGGGGCATTGTATGTAGATTGATGAGGAAAAAAAGAATTTAATCCATTTTGGAATAAGGCTGTAACATAACAAAATGTGGGGAAAGTGAAGGGGTGTGAATACTTTCCGGATGCACTGTATCTGAGATCAACTTGTTTTGGGTGAACGGTTCATCACTTGATTGGTAATGCCTAGGATTGCCACAGAGGGGAGCATGCGCTGACTTTTCCTCATTCAGTACATTGAACCAAAAGAAAACATGTCCATCTCTTTGGCTTCAATTTTCCTTTATAAAGGTAATTATTCTTGCTATGCCACCGTTCTTGTGAATGTATCAAGTAAGCAATGGTTATACTTTATAAGTTCGGTGATGTGCATGAAATATGTCTTCTAGTTTAGAAATTACTGTGCAATAACACGTCTTACTTACTGCACGGTAATTTCTAAACTAGAACACACACAAAAACACATGGAATTCGGCTAATCACTGCATCGTTAACACATGAATCATTAGCCGAATTCCACGTGTTTTTGTTTAGCATGTCTTACAGCATCGTTTAACACATGCACCATTAGCCAAATTCCATGTGTTTTTATGCTAGCTACTGGAGAGCTCATAATCGCCACACAGTGTGGGGCAGAATAGAGAGGGAGCGTGCTGCTGGTTTAATTGTTTATTTTTATAAACTAGAAGTCTTAATAGTTTAAAGTTGATTTTTTTTGGTCTTCGATTTAGTTGCATGCAATTTCATCTTTTCTTTAAATTTGTTCTGAAGAATTCCACTGATTGTTACATTAGATTGTTGTCAGATAGTGCCTTGAACATCATGCACTTCATTTTTATCTTTTTCAAATATTTTCTATTAAACATATGTTCATTTAAAGGCAGCCTTGTGTCAGGGGTTGTATTGTTGTAAATTTTGGCACAATTTTTTTTTTTTTACATTTTCTGCAACTGAATATCGGCCCCAATTATCGGTCACCAGCCGTCATCACGTACTGATAATCGACATCGGTATCGGCCTTGGAAAAACAAAAACATATCAGTCAACCCCTATAAAAGATACTCAAATATCTGTTCCTGAACAATATTATTTTTGTGAACCCATAACCTCTTAACACCATGTTCCCACAGCCAAATAAGTTATGTTTCACTGACTTTTTATTAATAAATTAAAAACTAAAATATAGTGCTTGCATAAATATTCAACCTGCTCTGAAAGTTCCAAGTTTATGCAAATGACAAATTATTCCAAAACAAACCCAGGTTAACACAATTGGACATAATTAGTGTGCACCTGTAATATATTAAAGTAATGGTCTCTTTTATGGGTATAAAAAGCACTCTGTGTAAAGTTCATTAGCTGGGCGTGAACGCCATCAGAAAATGAAGACAAAGGAGCATAATACTGAAGTAACAGACAAAGTGATTAAAATGCATAAGGCGGGAAAGGGATACAAAACAATATGTGTTTGGATGTCTCAGACACTTTTGGATGCATTGTCAGAAAGTGGAAGCTGTATCACACCACCTAGACCAGGGTTGGGTAATCATATCCAGAAAGGGCCGGTGTGGGTACAGGTTTTTGTTCCAACCAAGCAATTGCACACCTGTGTCTCCTTATCAAGTTCCTCAGCAAAGTCTCTACTGGTCGATTAGTGGGATCAGGTGTGTAACTGCTTGGGTGGAACAAAAACCTTCACCCACACTGGCTCTTTCTGGATAAGACTGGCCACCCCTTACTTAGATGCTTTGTAGGACAGGCTCATTTTGTTGAAGATGGCACCGTGAACTCACATTTACAGCGGCTTCACCCATTACCGACTATGCAGTGTCTTTGTCCATGTCTACGTCTAAGTTTGTGTCATTGTGCAAAGTTTTTATTTTGCGCTCCGATTTTTTTCTTCCACTTGATGGCTGGGAGAACTGGTGTTGGATCGGCTGAGAGAGCTTGGTCTGCTGCATCCCGTGGGCCCAGCGACCACGGCCCTGCTCGGAGCTGTGCCCGAGAGGAAACACCGAGGCGGTCTCGCGGCAGCCTTGCCTAGCGTCGACTGTGCAGTGTTTTGTCTGCATCTGTCATCGTGTGGAGTGCGGGGGAGGTGTATTGAAGGTGTCTGGCTGGGAGAGCTAGCGTTGGATCAGCTGAGGGAGCCTGGTTTGCTGCATCCGGTGGGCCCAAGGACCATGGCCCTGACTGGAGCTGTGCCCGAGCACGGTCTGACAGGACGTGGAAGCGGAGCAGGCTAAGCTAACTGCTAGCCTATGCAGACCGGCAGTTCCAACAGTCATCCTGGCTGGCTTTCACTCTCTGGACAGTGGAATTTTTGGACTGTGTTGCACTGAATGGACTGTGTTTTTTTTTGTTCTCCGTTTTTGTATGTTTTTGGTGGTGTCGTTTTTGGGAAATTTTGGATAGATGTTTTTATCTTTTGTGTTGCACTGCTGTGGGCTGGGTGAAACAAAATTTCGTTTCTTTTGTGCATGTAAGTACATGATAGAAATGACAAATTGTTCCTGATTCCTGTCCCTCAAAGCTAAGTGTCCAAGCAAGACATGGGCTTGTGAGGAAAGCCACAGATGATCTGCAATCTTTGAAGGAGCTCCAGAGGTCAGTGGCTGAAACTGGAGTAAATGTGCATGAGTCAACCATAGCACGGGCTCTCTAAATCTGGCCTGTATGGGAGGGTGGCAAGAAAGAAGCCGTTGCTCAAAACTATGCATATAAAAGCACGCTTGGAGTTGGCTACCAAGCATGAGCGAGACCAGTTAGGATGTGGGTAAAGGTTTTGTGGTCAGATGAGATGAAAGTTGAGCTTTTTGGCCAAAACTCAGTGTTATGTGTGGCGCAAACCTAACACTGCTCATGCCGTAAAAAACACTCCCCCCTACAGTGAAGCATGGCGGCAGCGGCAGCAGCATAACTCTAGGGGGTTGCTTTTCATTTGTAGGCACTGGGAATCTTGTTCAAATTGAGGGAAGAATGGATACAGCTAAATACAGGGAAATATTGGAAGAAAACCTGTTGCAGTCTGCCATAAAACTAAAGCTTGGGAGAAGGTTCACCTTCCAGCAGGACAATGATCCTAAGCGCAAGGCAAAAGCAACAATAGCATGGCTCAGCAACAAAAAGGTGAACGTTTTAAGAGTGACCAAGTCAAAGTCTGGACTTCAACCCCATTGAAAATCGCAGTCCTGAGGTGCCATCCCACCAACCTCCAAGACCTTTACAAATTCTGCCAAAGAAGAATGGGCAAACATTACTCCAGAAGAATGTGCAACGCTTGTACATACTTACCCCAAGAGAATCATGGCTGTTATTGCAGCAAAAGGGTAGTCCACAAAGTATTGATATGTGGGGGTTGAATACTTATGCAAGCACTATATCTTAGCTTTTAATGCATTTACAAAAGTCAGCAAAACATAACTTATTTTGGCTTTGGGAACATGATGTAAGAGCTTATGGGTTCACAAAAAAAATATTGTTCAGGAACAATATTATTGTGAGTATATTTTATAGTGTTGAGTATATTTTATAATCCAGAAATTAGTGATGACTCTCAAGAGGGTTGAATACTTTTGCAAGGCACTGCATGTACAGTTTCAAAGCTGATGCACCTGTCTCCTTCAGGGAGGGCCTTGACCCAAAAGCTCTAGCCTTACCTTTATCTTGGTCTCATCTGGGCCCTTTGAAGATTCCTGTACTTTGTTTCCTTGCTTTTCCCGCTGCCTGTATGTCTTCATGACTCCACAAAGGAAAGCACTTTTATTCTGAGGGCAAAATGCATTAGGATTTCATGTGGGAATGTCAGGAAGGAGGAACAGATGCTTTGGTATTCAAATCATGTGCTTACTTGGACATGGGACAGGTCACTCTCTTTGAACTGCAGCAGGACATTCAGTGCTCCCTCCTCATTGAACTCCCGCAGTGCATCAATGGCCCTCTCATCCAGGTCGTCATATGCCACCAAGCCTGCAGTTATGAGTCACAGCCACTTTCAAATAAATGTGCAACTAAATATATAAAATACTTCAACACACCGGGTAAATTTAAAATGTCTAAGTGACCTATATCACGAGACCCACAGCCCACCTGTCTGGAAAATGTTATCCAGGCTTTCAGCCACTTTCTGAGGCAGCCCTGCATCGATAAGTGTCTGGTAGTTCTCTGTGTGTGTTGTTGACACATCCATAGGTTCTTCTTCCTCCTTTGCTGGGGCAGAACTACCGTTCACCTCAGCAGCAGCCATTCTCCTGGAGAATAAAGGAAAAACAGAAAACAAAGAGAAAAAATGATCAAAATAACGTTCAACCAATCTTGCTTTAAAATGTCTTGAAATTGTGAAAAGCAACTCTGTAGCCACAATTTGTAGACTGTCACGTTTACTACTCAACGTTGCCGCGAACAGACGCACCATAACACGTCTATCACCAATAGCTGGGTATTGTGACTTTGGTATCAAGATTGTAGACGTTTTCTGTTCAGCGTGATGCTCAGAAGTTTTGTGACTTGGTGCAAGACCATTTGGAGAATATAAACAGGGGACAACCGATACAACAAAGTAAATCAGGTTAATTTATGGAAGAGATCAGGCTGATTAAATAACGTCCATCTGATCTCCCATACACGTATATCAGTTATTACTGGCGAAGTATTACACGGCAACGTCAAGAGACCTTGGCTTACAATTCCTTTCTCGTAGAAAACAGAAAGGTGCCACCGTCCCGCCCCCTTCGCATGGTCTTCGCTGGCAAACCAACTTACTCTCAATATTATGTTGCATTTCTCAAGGGCTGGCAGTCTGAATGCGTTAAAGTAATTTAAAAAAAAAAGCCAGATGGTCACTGGGGCAGCGTTACGAATCCGCTATGTCGTGGTCTAACGGATCGTTTCTCGACGTGAGCAAGATCAGAGTACTGTTAGCTCGTCAGCTAAAGTTAGCCACAGCGCTCGTCGGTGCGGCTTTTGCGGAGGCCTTGTCGGGCCAAACACGCAAGAGGTTCAAATAAATAGTTAGCGGCAACTTACCTATCTGTTGCGGGAAGATGGGTGTTGAGCGAGTTATACTATGCGACAGTCAACGTTTAGGACGTACGGAAAACAGCTACTGGCAATAAAACGTTTGGGTCTAGCACAAGAGACGTACTTCCAGACGGCCCCGACGTCGCTTAAATAACCTCGCCGCTCAGCAAATCATCGCGAGATTCCGAGGGAGAACAAGCGAGAGGTTCGTCCGTTACGGCGGGACAAAGGACGGACAGCGGTCTGCCCTGACGTGTTTAAAGAAAAATAAATAAATAAATAATATTAATAAAAAAATCAACACCAACTTTCAATAATTGTGTGCCACGATGTTAAGGTCTGTTTTTTCTTTCAACGGACCTCGGTAACAGAGCCAAAATGGTCGCTGTAACAACGTTATAAATCGAGCGCTCTACTTAAAAAAAAAAAGCCAACCACACCAACGTAAGTTCAGGTGGCACGTCAGCACATCTGATTTTACACAACTCGAAAAGACAATCAAAGACGCATATAGACCTATTGTACTGAGAGGTCATAGACGCTTATGAAAGATTTTTTTTTTACAAAAAGACACTGTAAATTGAAATTATGCTTTATTTTACCTTTAATTTATATTTTAACATGAATTGTATCATATACAATATCATACAGAAGCTGCTTTGACTATCAAACACAATCTAACAGTCACTGGCTTGGCGATATGACTGTTTGAATGTCGGAGTGTGATGAAGAGGAATGAGTAAATCAGATCCAGGACTCAGTCGTCATGTTTTAACTTTCTGATTTTGCCCTTATGGCGGTCGATCTCCTTCTGAAGGCGCTCTATCTCTTTCTTGTGGTGATCAATCTCTTCTTCGTGATGCTTCCTCAACGCTGCCAGCTGCTCCTTCTCCTTCTGCCTGCACATGTCGAAAGAAAGAGTGGGGATTAAGTGAGAAAAACGGGAGACGTCTGTGATTTAAGGACAAGGGATGATTTGAAAAACGATGCATCTCACCGAAAATATCGTTCCTCTTCGGCTGCTTCTCGCTTCCCAAAAGCCCCACCCGCCTCTCTCACGGAACCACCTCCACCTCCTCCTTTCCCCGCACCTTTGCCCAGCTCACCAAGCTGTAATACATAATGTAATACAGATTGGCCACTGACATTGAACCAAATTGCATTATTAATACTGGCCGGTGGCTATAGGGACGATCACAGAAAAGATCTTTACATGTGGGAGCATTGTAGTTTGAAATTACTGATACTGGGAAGGCATCAGCGCTATTTCGGTACAACTATACATGAGTACATGTTTATTAACAGTGACACAAAGGCCGTTATCGGTGAATATGTAGCTTTACCAAAAGCTGTCAGCACATTTCTTCAATACTGTTGATTGCAAGTCCAACACGTCGACCTGCCCTCATTGAGCTCGCTAGTTTACCTACATTTAGCAATGCTAGCAATCAAAAGTTGCATTCAAAGCGTAATTTCTCACAGCTTGACACAAGTTTACCTGGTCGGATGCCATTCTAATCTGGGAAGCAATGTAGCCCCTAAAGTTAACTCTGGCGATGAACCTCGCCATGGTCAAGCTGCAACAACAACAGTACGCTATTGCACCCAAAAATGCGGAAATTTGAGTATGCAGATAGCAAGGGGCGTGGAGAAAAACACAACTGTGAGCGAGTTTATGCTGCCACCTTGTGGCGCAGAATAGAATAGAATAGACTAGAACAGAACAGAACTACACTAGAACAATTTTTCCAAGGGGAACAAAACATTCTAATAAACTGCATGACCATGTAAATTATAGTCATAACAATAAATACAATAATATACAAATACTGTGGCGGACACTAGGGGCTATGCCTCTCACCCATCAGGGCTGTGAGCTGGGGGCGTGGTTTACGTTCCCGGGCTCTCTGGTGCAAGGTTGTTCCTGTTTCAGTTTGGTTTTGGAGCTGAGGAATAAAGTTCAAACTCGCCTTCGTCTCCTGTGTTTTTCCTCATCCTGCCACAATACTATTGTAATTGTATTGTTAAACGTTACAGTAATATGCTGATATTAATATACTATACTGATATATTTTACTATTACTATTACACGATACTATTATACTAATTTACGAATACTATGTAAAAATACAGAAAAATATTGACATATATATATATATATATATGTATGTATGTATGTATGTATGTATGTATGTATGTATGTATGTATGTATGTTATGTATATATTCCTTAAAAATAGGAAAGCAGTAAAAGTTTGCATTGTTATCTGTTCTTTGCTATTTAGCAGCCTCACATGTTGACACAAAAGCTGTTTAGGGATCTCTTAATTTTAAAGATTTGTAAGACCTCAGCCTTTGCCCTGATCTCCTAGGTTGTGTTTGACATTAACAAGATAGGCTTCTGCATCCCCACAAATAGCTCACGTGTAGAATGGTTTCTGTATGCAGCTGTTGAGACTCTCGGTACTCCATCAAATTCATCTTGGTACGCTAACTGACAAAAGGTTACGGTGACAGCCCTTTTTCAATACCTTTTTTTAAAGACTGTCATATTCATTAAAGTTCTCCATCCCACAGAGAATTCGCTCTTTTTAAATAGACGACCACTGCAAGCCTTTATTCAAGGTATCAGTTAAATGACAGACTACTACTACTACTTTCGGCTGTTCCCGTTAGGGGTCGCCACAGTGGATCATCAGTTTCCATCTCTTCCTGTCCTCTGCATCTTCCTCTGTCACACCAGCCACCTGCATGTTCTCATTCACCACATCCATAAACGTCCTCTTTGGCCTTCCTCTTTTCCTCTTCCCTGGCAGCTCCATATTCAGTATCCTTCTCCCAATATACCCAGCATTTCTCCTCCACACATGTCCAAACCATCTCAATCTTGCCTCTCTTGCTTTGTCTCCAAACCGTCTAACCTGAGTTGTCTCTCTAATATACTCGTTCCTAATCCTGTCCTTCTTCGTCACTCCTGATGAAAATCTTAGCATCTTCAACTCTGACACCTCCAGCTCCACCTCCTGTCTTTTTGTCAGTGCCACCGTCTCCAAACCATATACTAACATAGCTGGTCTCACAACCATTTTGTAAACCTCCCCTTTAACTCTTGCTGGTACCCTTCTGTCACAATTCACTCCTGATACTCTTCTCCACCCCGCCTGCGCTCTCTTCTTCACCTCTCTCCTGCACTCCCCGCTACTTTGTACAGTTGACCCCAAGTATTTAAACTCATACGCCTTCGTCACCTCTACTCTTTGCATCCTCACCATTCCACTATCCTCCCTCTCATTCACACATAGGTATTCCATCTTGCTCCTACTGACTTTCATTTCTCTTCTCTCCAGTGCATACCTCCACCTCTCCAGGCTCTCCTCCACCTGCAACCTACTCTCGCTACAGATCACAATGTCATCTGCAAACATCATGGTATATTATAGTATATCATATCAATTATATGACAGAATGGCTTCAATATTTGCTGCTTAAAGCTACAATACAGTAGTAGTGTATGTATTTCACTTGACTTAATTCAGCACGGGGAGCAAGTTATTTATTGTAAACTAGCCTTGACGTGATTTAAAGCTACAATCATGGAAGGTTTAAATGCAAATAAATTTCCGTTCCAATACCTTCTCTTGCTAGTGCATGTAAGACTATTGCCAATCAGAAAATATTCAAATAATTTACATTTTTGCAGCTGCTCACTGGAATGGTTATTGCTGAGTAGGACTTTTCTGGGAAAAAAAGTATACAGCACGTAACCTTTTATATCTTAACCGTAGAAGCCAAATGTGGAAGATCATAGCAGGTATAGCTGGGAGTTTGAAGAAGTAAAGCTGTCGTGACTAACAAGCAGATTCTGCAGACCAAGCTTGTTGATCTTTATCAGCCATTATATCAATGACTTGAACTCAGGTTCAATTGAAACGTTGTTCAGCAGTAAAGAAGATGCCGACACAACAGTACTGGTGACTGTTTCATCAGGGGTCAAACGTCAACACTAAAGGTCTTGTAATGTGACCTTCAAGTACTATATTTGTAATTCTAGATGATTCTTTATCCAGAATACAGGATGAAAGATCTCAGTAGTTTCCACAAAATTACTACATATAGTCGGGATATAAAAGTTATTTCACACAGTCATTTTACAAGTTAACACTTATGAACACAAGCTCCATTATAAGAAACTTACTGGGAATAGAGCCAGCTAGTTGCTTTTGCTATCTAGCTTGTAATACTAGCCCAATCAAACTTAGCCAAATAAGACATATGTATCTAATTCTACAAAACAAAGGCATCAATTTATGGAAGAGGTTTATTCTGTTTCATCCATAAAGTGGGTCTCCTGGGTAGGTTATGGTTCTGGTGGTAGATGATACATTTGCAGGATTAAAAATTCTCCTGGCTGCCACAGTAAAATACTACATAAAACAGAACGTGGGTCATTTGGTGATACTTACTGGTGTTCTGGCCACAAAGAAACCAAGTCGGTTTGAGATGAATTGTCATTATTAGTGGACCTCTGAGTTGTATGACATGCAGAGGGCAAAATTCTTGTAAACTACTATCTTCAGAATCTTTCCAAGATATTAGCTTTAAAAATATTTTACAAGATTTTTGCCCTCTGCATTTCATACAACTCAGAGGTCCACTATCTCCAGAATCTTTCCAACCCAGCCACTGTGGATGCACAAGCCAGTGCATTCTTAGTGCCGGTCCCAAGCCCGGATAAATGGGAAGGAACTTTAAATGTTGGCACTATGAGTGATAAAGGGAGAGAGCTAGCTGATATGATGGAGAGACAGAAGGTAGATATACTGGCAAGAGACCAGGTGGAAGGGGAATAAGGCCAGGAGCATCAGAGATGGGTTCAAACTATTCTACCATGGTGTGAATGGAAGGAGAAATGGGGCAGGGGTAATTCTGAAGGAAGTGTGTATGTCAAGAGTGTGTTGGAGGTAAAGAGAATGTCAGACAGAGTGATGAGTATGAAGCTGGGAATCAAAGGTGTGAGGACAAATGTTATCAATCAATCAAACAATCAATCAATCAATCAAGTTGCATTTTTATAGCGCTTTTATAGCTGCAACAGCCACAATTAATTAATTCACATGCACGCACACGCACACACACACACACACACACACACGCACACACACACACACACACACACACACACACACACACACACACACACACACACACACACACACACACACACACACACACACATCAGTGTCGGAAATGCTGGTTCTCTGTGATTGAAAGAGGCACGTGAAACATGCATTCATGTTCCTCATACCAAACCTTCTTTATTATCAGCGCATACACTTGGGTGTGAGATGAAAGAGAAAGAATAATTCTGGAGTGAGTTGGATAAAGTGGTGGGGAGTGTACCCAAGGAGGAGAGAGTGGTGACTGGAGTGGACTTCAATGGGCACGTCGGTGAAGGAAACAGGTGATGAGTAGGTATGGTGTCAAGGAGGAGAGCAACATAGAAGCACAGATGGTGGTGGATTTGCAGAAAGGATGGAAATGGTTGCGGTGAACACATATTTCAAGAAGATGTATGTAAGAGTGGAGGAAGGTACACACAGGTAGACTATATCTTATGCAAGAGGTGCGATCTCAAAAAGATTGGAGACTGCAAGGTGGTGACAGGGGAGTATGTAGCTAGGCAGCATCGGATGGTGGTCTGTAGGGTGACTTTGGAGATCAACAAGAGGAAAAGAGTGAATGAAGGCAGAGCCAAGGCTCAAATGGTAGAAGTAGAAGAAGGAAGACTGTTATGTGGGGTTCAGGGAGGAGTCAAGACAGGCATTGGGTGGTAGTGAAGTATTGTCAGATGGCTGGGCTCTATTGCTCTCCCTGAGGTTGCTTTCTATTTTTTCTCTGTTAAATTTTTTTTTTCTTTTTTAGGGAGTTGTTCCTTATCCAGTATGAGGGTCTAAGGACAGGATGTTGTGTATCTCTAAAACCCCTTAAGGGAAATTTGTAATTTGTGATGTTGGGCTATAAAAATTGACTTGGGCAACTACTGCAAGAATAGTGAAGGAGACAGCTAGGAAGGTACTTGGTGTGTCATCTGGACAGAGGAAGGAAGACAGAGACTTGGTGGTGGAATGAGGATGTACAGAAAAGTATAGAGTGAAAGAGATTGGCAAAGAAGAAGTGGGGTAGTCAGAGAGATGAAGAAAGTTGACAGAAGGACAAGGAGATGCAGCGTAAAGTGGAGAGAGGTGGCGAGGGCAAAGGAAAAGGCATATGACGAGTTGCATGAGAGGTTGAACATTAAGTTAGGAGAAAAAGACGTGTACCGATTGGCTAGACAGAGGGGCCGAGCTGAAAAGGATGTGCAGCAGGTTAGGATGATGAAGGATAGAGATGGAAATGTGCTGACAAGAGAGGAAAGTGTGTTGAGAAGGTGGAAGGAGTTTTTTGAGGGGCTGATGAATGAAGAAAATGCAAGAGAGAGAAGGTTGGAAGATGTGGGGATAGTGAATCAGGAAATGCAGTGGATTAGCAAGGATGAAGTGAAGGCAGCTATGAAGAGGATGAAGAGTGGAAAGCTGGTTGGTCCAGATGACATACATGTGGAGGCATGGAGATGTTTAGGAGAGTTGGCAGTGGAGTTTTTAACTTGATTGTTTAACACAATCTTGGAAAGAGAGGAAGCCTGAGGAGTATACTGGTACCGATTTTCAAGAATAAGGGTGATGTGCAGATCTGTAGTAACTACGTATAAGGTTGATCAGCCACAGCATGAAGATATGGGAAAGAGTAATGGAAGCTAGGTTAAGAGGCGAGGTGACAATTAGTGAGATGCAGTATGGTTTCATGCCAGGAAAGCACTACAGATGCGATGTTTGGTTTAAGAATGTTGATGGAAAAGAATAGAGAAGGTCAGAAGGAGTTACATTGTGTCTTTGTGGATTTAATAATAATAATAATAATAATAAATCAATCTTATATAGCGCTTTTCTAATACTCAAAGTCACTTTACAATAAATGGGGTGAAACAAGACGACAGATAAACATAACACAGACATACAGGGGTGGATGGGAAGGGGGGCTACAAGAGGGAGAAGAGGCAGCCACACACAACGCCAGCAGTACTCTCCAACTTGGACAGATACAAAAAGGAAAGAAAAACAAACATCACATCATAAATCACATAAATCACAGATGAAGTCTGAAGAGGTGAGTCCTGACCAATGACCTGAATGTGGGCAGCCTGCAGCAGTGTCCGGTGCACTTGGGGAGGGAGTTGAGGGAGGGGGCAGGTCGAGCACTCAGTCCCCAGCCTGCCCCAGACCAGGGGTGGCTGAGCGGACGGGGGGGGGGGGGGGGGGCACGAGAAGGCAATGGAGAAAAGGTGTGTGCGGCTTCTTTTCCTTGAGGAAAAGAGGCCGCTGTGTCACACCATTACAGAGTCTACTTTTTTTTTTTTGTGGACTTTTCCCCCTCTTTTTCTCCCCAGTTGTATCCGGCCAATTACACCACTTTTTCGAGCTGTCCTGTTTGCTACTCTACTTCCTCTGTCGAGTCGGGGAGGGCTCCAGACTACAACATGCCTACTCCAATACATGGAGTCACCAGGCACTTCTTTTCACCTGACAGTGAGGAGTTTCGCCAGGGGCATGTAGCATGTGGGAGGATCACACTATTCCCTCTCTTTGTTACTTATACCAGTCTGAAGCGCATATGAAGGAATTTCTGAGTGAGACATAACACTCATCTCTCAAGTGCTGTAAGGGACACACTCTGCATTACAAAGGAAAGACGTTCCCATTAACACAGCTGGTGGGCGTTGAGCAAGGAGGAACCACAACAGACAGCCAGAGATGAACACCCTTTGCCTTGCAGACAACATCTACCTCAATGTGTTGTTGAATAAGCTCTCTGTCCCTGATGCTCCCTTTTCATCAACCTGAACCTAGCCGTGTTGAGTGTCAATGAGAATGCAGAGGCTTGTTTCCGCTGTGATGATGCGGCCTTTCAGCCTTTGCCGGAAGTACAACAATGGATGTGATGTTCTGGGCTCTCTTGTAAAAAGAAAACAATACACAAGCAACTGAATAGCGAATACTCTTGAAAGCTTGTTGGCCCATGATCTATTCAAAGAGCCTTGGCCTGCTAAAATACAGAAAGAAAACACATGACAGCTGTAAGTATGTAAGGCCGTTCATGCTATCCCTGTACTTTAGAAATATGGCAAAGTGAGTCCAAGGAGAGCGCCAAAGTTTATGAGAAAATATATCTCATAAATGCATACCTTTAAATCTCAACTTCAGTTGGTTTGACTACACAGTGTAAATTAACAGTTTCCCTGTCCATGCCTCCGCAGATTTTCATGACCCTTGGATGTACTTTAATTCTTCCTTGTAACTTTAACTCCATATCAATGATGTAATAAAAAAATAAAATAAATTTCAGCTATGAAACACTGACTGTATTCAGAAGCCAATTTCTCTCTCGGACACCACTTGTCTCATAAATGCTTTTGGTACTTCCATATTGGACTATTGCAATGAACTCTTCTATGATCTGCTGTCTCCCCTCATCAGCGAGCTGCAATAGGTTTAAAACTCAGCTATCTGGGTCCTAACACATGCCAATCCTTGACAGTGCATTTCTCCAACCTCTTTTGGCTCTCCATCAAGTCTAGAATAAATTATAGAATACAATCTTGCCACTGACCTTCACAGTTCTAAATGGCCCTGCCCCAACCATACATAGCTGATTTTTGACACATGTACATTTCCACTCGGTTTTTCAACTCAGTCCCGAGGTTGGTATCGTTCTCATCATTTAAAGAACCGACCTTTGATGACAGGGCTTTCTGTGTTGCCGGCCCCAGACTACTTTTTCAGTGTCACTATCAGTAGTAGTAGTAGTCGTAATAGTAGCATGGGCAATTTGCTATGATGGATCTTGCTCTGCTATAACCTAAAACCTTTTGCAAGCTTTGCAAGCCAACACTTGAACATATAGAAGCTGTGAAATCAGTTTCTAGTGGCACTTTTTGGACTGGCTTGGGTCCTTTCTCCACATGCATACAATAAGAGCGCAGCAAGATTAAAGCAATAACACACTTGGAACAAATGGTGGCAGTATGTTCTCATACAGACATAGGCCATCCATCATGTCACACCTAATATGATAGAAAACACTCTTACCCTCTGTGGAATGGACAAAAGCAAGCACTGCTCTATATGGACTTGCGTTTAATGAGGAGCATGGAAAAAGACATGAAAAATATTTCAATACAGAAGCAATTGAATGTTGGTTACGGAAGAGAACCACTGGTTTTGAGATAGTTGATACTGATGCACTCTCCATCCCACTTATGTCTCTCAGCTGTACACAAACAAACCAAGGATTTTGCTTTTTGCTATTGATAAATCTATTTATATATAAATTTATATCGACAGATTCCAATAAACCAATACATCAAAGGAAATAGTAAATTATGCTTGTACTATACCAAGCAGAAATTAATTCTATTATTATGGGGCAAAACTGTTATTCTACATTCATGTACTTTGAGGCTCTTTGAATGTGTGTGTGTGTGTGTGTATTCATGTGCGTAAGTGCATAGTTATATATGGACTTCCGGTGCACAGGATATGGAGCAGCCAGTCGCCTGCATGTTTTCAGTGCTGCTCACCTCGCCAGCTCAAGTGTTGCCATAGGAAATGGTATCCTGGCAACAGCACCAACCGGGGCAAAGACAAAGTAAGGTCACACAGAGCTTACAGAATGTGCCACGATGTCCCCCGTGTGAGCAAGTTACTTTCATAACCTCTGCTTGAGCAAACTTTTGTCACAACGCTGTCATAATGTTCTTCGACATTTCCTACAATCTTGCGTTTGTATGGAATTGAATGTTAAGGCTCTTTTATGCACCTTGTTTGTGTGTGGCCATTCATAAGCCTTGGTGGTACTATCCTTCATATGTTCATGCTGCTTTGCTTACAATCAACCTCATGATTTGCCCATCATTGACCTTGCTCACTTGACTGCAGGTAACATGTATGCAATCGCTCTTCCACCACACACATTCCTGTTTCTGGAGAGAGGTATGTGGATGTACTGTACTAAAAGGGCTGTAACCCCGAGCACACATTGCAGCAGTAATAGCAATAGTAACACCACGGCATTTGAGGATAACATATTGAAATATAAAGCCACATTCCGCTTGTTTAGTACTTAGAGTTTGTCTGCTGTGGCAGTAACTCATCTTTGCTAATGGTCCTGATGAGCTGTTTGTATGTTGTTGCCATGGTGATAGCCAGGATTTGTTATGATGCTGAGATTCCTTATGGTTTGTACAAGGGAGGACCATCAGTCAAGAAATAGTGCTAAATTTTATTGACTAAATTCACAGGCAGCTTGGCAATGGTTGACAGTGAATTCAGTCATTTGAAAGCAAAGTGACTGAAAACGAACTTTGTATGCAGTGACACTACATCAAATTGGTCGAGTTTCTTTCTTTCAAAAAGCAAAAAACATTTGCTTCCGGTGGTGAAAGAAAATTGGGTCTTCATTTAGCGCGGAGTTCACCTTTGGTGAACTTTAACCAGCGAATCCGCAGCCTTAACCAATAGCAAAGATGTGTGTGGTTGACTCCACTTGGCTGTGGTTTTCTTAGTGAGCCAGGACTTTTATTGTTGCTGTCTAACCATTCGGTATTGTACAACATTTCCCGTGAAAACTACAAACTGCCCTACAAGAGAGATGCTGCCTGGCTGGCAGTGAGTTGGGAGACAGGAACTGAATGTAAATAAAGGTAAAATTCATTAATAATATCAATTCATATTTTGCGGTATGCAAATATAACTCATACACCAATGTTCTTCCTTTGTATTTGTCCATGAAACCATAAGAACATGTTAAAAATCAGACAATAAATTGAAAAAAACATTTATTTATCTTTGGATTTCAGTGTATATTTTCCTGTCGTAAAACGAACAACGGCTTGTGTGACCAGTGACAACCAAACCACTCAATGGACTATAAACCATGGACGTGGAATGTCACCTCTCTGGCAGGGAAGGAGCCTGAGCTGGTGCGGGAGGTGGAGCGGTACCAACTAGATATAGTAGTTGGGCTCACCTCCACACATAGCATGGGCTCTGGTACCAAACACCTTGAGAAGGGCTGGACTCATTACTTTTCCAGAGTTGGCCAAGGTGACAGGCGCCGGGCAGGTGGGGGGATACTCACAAGTCCCCGGTTGAGTGGCGCCGTGTTGGGAGTTCTCCCCGGGGAATGAGAGGGTTGGCCTCTATATGACTGCGAGTTGCTGGGGGAAAGGCTCTGACTGTTGCATGTGCTTATGCACTGAATAGCAGTTCGGAGTATCTGGCCTTCTTGGAGTCTCTGGGTGGTGTCCTGGATAGGGCTCCGCCTCAGGACTCTATAGTTCTGCTGGGGGACTTCAACGCTCACGTGGGCAACGATGGAGAAACCTGGAGGGTCGTGATTGGGAGGAACGGCCTCCCCGATCTGAACCCGAGCAGTGCCTTGTTATTGGACTTGTGTGAGAGTCATGGATTGGCAATAACAAACACCATGTTCGAACATAAGGTAGTTCATAAGTGTACTTGGTACCAGAACACCTTAGGCCAAAGATCGATGATAGACTTTGTGGTCGTATCATCAGATCTGCGACCGTATGTTTTGGACATTCGGGTGAAGAGAGGAGCAGAGCTGTCAACTGATCACCACCTGGTGGTGAGTTGGATCAGATGGCAGGGAAGACTGCCGGACAGACCTGGCAAACCCAAACATTTAGTGAGGGTGAACTGGGAATGTCTGATGGAGGCTTCTGTCCGTGAGGTCTTCAACTCCCACCTCCGGAAGTTCTTGTGTATCCCGAGGGGGGCTGGGGACATGGAGTCTGAGTGGGCCATGTTCAAAGCCTCTACTGTAGATGTAGCAGGCAGGAGCTGTGGTCATAAGGTCATCAGTGCCTGTTGAGGTGGCAACCTAGGAACTTGCTGGTGGACACCGGCGGTGAGGGGAGCCGTCAGGCTGAAGAAGGAGGCCTTTCGGACTTGGTTGG
Organism: Lampris incognitus; assembly: GCF_029633865.1. Classification (NCBI taxonomy): domain Eukaryota; kingdom Metazoa; phylum Chordata; class Actinopteri; order Lampriformes; family Lampridae; genus Lampris; species Lampris incognitus. The sequence goes on from NC_079228.1 coordinate 27,456,387, forward strand.
CCCAGGGGTCTCCTGAAGCAGCAGACAGGAACTGGGAGGCTAGAAGGGCTGCCGCTTAGGCGGTCATGGGAGCAAAATCTTGGGTGTGGGAGGAGTTTGGCAAGGCTATGGAGGAGGACTTTCGGTTGGCCTCAAGGAAGTTCTGGCAAACCATCCAAAGACTCAGGAAGGGGAAGCAGGGCTTGACTCAGGTTGTGTTTAGCCGGGCAGGGGAACTGTTGATCCGGACTGGGGATTTTGTCAAGCGGTGGAAAGAACACTTTGAGAAGCTCCTGAGGTAGTTAAAAAGCTCCTTGGTAGAGCAGCGGCTCTAATCCAAGCTCCCCTGGATGTCTGAGCTCCTCACTCTATCTCTAAGGCTGTCACAAATCACTCCTGACACTCTTCTCCACCCACTCCATCCTGCCTGAACTCTCTTTTTCACCTCTCTTCCGCCCTTCCCGTTACTTTCAACAGTTGACCCCAAGTATTTAAACTCATACGCCTTTGTCACCTCTACTCCTTGCATCCTCACCATTTTGCTGTCCTCCCTCTCATTCATGCATATGTATTCCGTCTTACTCCTACTCACTTTCATTCCTCTTCTCTTCCTCTTTGGATGTGTTTTTGTCTTTGTGTTGTACTGCTGTGGGCTGGGGGAAACAGCATTTAGTTTCAAGTGCATGAAGTGAAATGACAAATAAAGTGTTCTTGATTTCCTGATTCTCTCAAGTGCATACCTCCACCTCTCCAGGCTCTGCTCAACCTGCACCCTATTCTCAATACAGATCACAGTGTCATCCGCAAACATCATAGTCCATGGAGACTACTGCCTGATCTCATCCGTCAACCTGTCCATCACCATTGCAAACAAGAAATTACCAAAGTAATATACATATCCTTTTCTAAGTATGTACTCAATTTTTTATTTCATAAACTCTACCAGAGTTGGTGGCTGATTGTATCGCCGCACCATTGATTTACTGGCTTTTTTTTCTTTAATCTACCTCAATTTTCCTACCCTCTCATTTTCAGCAAATTCGGTGCACATAAAGTTCTGTTCAGTTCAATTCAAAATAAAGACCCTTCACATCCCATCAGTACCAAGGCTGCTTATTAGTCTCCCTGAATCCAGACAACCCTTGGGGCTGACACATGGTCTGGAGGAGAGGTGAGTGGTCATACCCTCCAGGAAAATCATTCTCAAGAGACTGCTAGCATTTGTTTCTCACGCATAAACACAGCTGTAGTCAAGTTTGTGCATCTCAAATTCACAAAGTAATTCCGAAGAGCTTTACAATCAGTACAATACAAGCAGTCCCTGGGTTAAGAACGAGTTCTGTTTTCAAGTCTGTTCTTATGTCGAATTTGTATGTAAGTCGGAACAGTTATACGTACAGTTCATATCTAGAGGGGCAGTGAGGGTTGGATTAAAGGAATTGTCAAAACATTTTCAACCTCACATGAAATTAATATAAACCAAATGGTATGGATTTCAGTTATTTTTAGGTACAATATTTATTACTATCAATTATTTATGTATGTATCAATTTTTATTTATTTATTACTCTATGGCTATTTATTATATAATCTCAACCCTGGGTTACACTAGCCATTGAAAAGGGCAGATACAAAAAAATCTTGGCTACCAAAAAAGCAAAGAATATGTGGTCACTGTACAGCAGGTGAGGTCGAGACAGAGATGCACTTCCTCCTAAATTGTGAGAAATTCCAGAACATAAGAGAAAAATACCAGGAGACATTTGAAAATCAGATTCCAAATTTTCTATGCCTGGATGTGATAGAACAATGGCCACTTATTTTTGGAGAGGGCCAAAGTGCACACCTTGCGGCACAATATGTGTCAGAATACCATAGCCTAAAGGTCAGTGAGTGACCAAAACACTGTCAATTACTGTCAGTTGCTGTTCAAGTGCTGTTTTATGTTTCTGCCAGATCTATGTATTCCTTTTTTTTTTTTGTGTTTTTTTTTTTTTAGTACTGTATTGACCTGTTTTGCTTTGGCAACATTGTAATTAATGCAGTCATGCCAATAAAGCACAAGTGAATTGAATTGAAAAAAATTGAGAGAGAGAGAGCGTGAGAGAGAGAGAGAGAGAGAGAGAGAGAGAGAGAGAGAGAGAGAGAATGTGTGTATAGGTACAGTGCATCCGCAAAGTATTCACACCCCTTCACTTTCCCCACATTTTTTATGTTATAGCCTTATTCCAAAATGGATTAAATTCCTTTTTTTCCCATCAATCTACACACAATACCCCATAATGACAAAGTGAAAAGGTTTTGTAGAAATTGTTGCAAATTTATTAAAAATAAAAAACTGAAATATTGCATGTACATAAGTATTCACACCTTTTGCTATGGCACTCAAAATTGAGCTCAGGTTCATCCTGTTTCCACTGACCATCCTTGAGATGTTTCTACATCTGGATTGGAGTCCACCTCTAGTAAATTCAATTGATTGGACATGATTTGGAAAGGCACACACCTGTCTATATAAGGTCCCACTGTTGACAGTGCATGTCAGAGCAGAAACCAAGCCATGAAGTCAAAGGAATTGTCTGTGGACCTCCGAGACAGGATTGTATCGAGGCACAGATCTAGGGAAGGGTACAAAAAATGTCTACAGCTTTGAAGGTCCCGAAGAGCACAGTAGTCTCCATCATTCGTAAATGGAAGAAGTTTGGATCCACCAGTACTCTTCCTAGAGCTGGCCCCCCAGCCAAACTGAGCAATCGGGGGAGAAGGGCCTTGGTCAGGGAGGTGACCAAGAACCCGATGGTCACTCTGACAGAGCTCCAGCATTCCTCTGTGGAGATGGGAGAACCTTCCAGAAGGACAACCATCTCTGCAGCACTCCACCAATCAGGCCTTTAGGGTATAGTGGCCAGACGGAAGCCTCTGCTCAGTAAAAGGCACATGACAGCCCGCTTGGAGTTTGCCAGAAAGCACCTAAAGGACTCTCAGACCATGAGAAACAAGATTCTCTGGTCTGATGAAACCAAGATTGAACTCTTTGGCCTGAATGCCAAACGTCACGTCTGGAGGAAACCAGGCACCTCTCATCACCTTGGTAATACCATCCCTATAGTGAAGCATGGTGGTGGCAGCATCATGCTGTGGGGATGTTCTTCAGCGGCAGGAACTGGGAGACTAGTCAGGATTGAGGGAAAGATGAATGGAGCAAAGTACAGAGAGATCCTTGATGAAAACCTGCTCCAGAGTGCTCAGCACCTCAGACTGGGGCGAAGGTTTACCTTGCAACACAACAATGACCCTAAGCACACAGCCAAGACAACGAAGGAGTGGCTTCGGGACAAGTCTGTGAATGTCCTTGAGTGGCCCAGCCAGAGCCCAGACTTGAACCCCATTGAACATCTCTGGAAAGACCTGAAAATAGCTGTGCAGCGACGCTCCCCCATCTAACCTTACAGAGCTCAAGAGGATCTGCATAGAAGAATGGGAGAAATACCCCAAATATAGGTGTGCCAAGCTTGTAGCTTCATACCCAAGAAGACTTGAGGCTGTAATTGCTGCCAAGGGTGCCTCAACCAAGTACTGAGTAAAGGGTGTGAATATTTATGTACATGCAATATTTTAGTTTTTTATTTTTAATAAATTTGCAAAAATTTCTACAAAACCTTTTTCACTTTGTCATTATGGGGTATTGTGTGTAGATTGATGAGAAAAAAAGGGAATTTAATCCATTTTGGAATAAGGCTGTAACATAACAAAACGTGGGGAAAGTGAAGGGGTGTGAATACTTTCCGGATGCATTGTATGTGAGGGCAATTCATATTTGATGTTTGCTTACTTTTAATCTTTCACCATGACCTTACATTGCTTAGATAGATGCTTGAAATCCATGTGTAAGAGAACAAAGGTGGTCTTATAAAGTGTCTTCTCCGGGTGCACAAATAAAGGCCTATTGTTAACTGTTGGTTGATAGCAGAGGAATGTATGCGAGATTCACTGAGTGTAGCAAGCCTGTACACAGTAATTGGAGAAATGGCCTTGGTGGATGAGAGCTGGAAGACATGAGATAAGGAGGGGAAGAACAGACAACTGCACTGTAAGAGAGACTGTACTGTATTGATCGGGGTGCATTCAGGCACCTGGGCTTGGATGCGTCTGTTCATGAACATATATTAAAATCGTGTGACAATACTATAAGAGATTTTTGTCTCATTCCTCATTTTTGTCAGAGTGGAATTCAATAATTGCCACGACAAGGTATAAAAACTTTAAAGAAACATTTCTTACATCTCAAACTCCCCACCTGCCTCCGGCCGTTTGACGCCAGAAACTCCCCGCCTCACCGGGTAAGTGAAAAAATGATAAGAGCATTTCCCCTCTCTCTGAATTATTTCCACTTTCGTTTCGATCGAGTTCGTTTTCCTTTTCTTGGTATTTGCCTTTCTAAACTACTACTACTACTACTAATTTTGGCTGCTCCCGTTAGGGTTCGCCACAGCGGATCATCTGTTTCCATTTCTTCCTGTCCTCTACATCTTCCTCTGTCACACCAGCCACCTGCACGTCCTCTCTGACCACATCCATAAACCTCCTCACCTCCTCTTTGGCCTTCCTCTTTTCCTCTTCCCTGGCAGCTCCATATTCAGCATAGTAATATAAAATAAAAATGGTAAAATAAAAATAGTAAAATAGTAATAGTGTGCCTTTCTAAACTATGTCAAATTAATTCAAATTGCCACAGGTGGACTCCAGTCAAGTTCTAGACACATCTCAATGACAATTAAAGCAAACAGGATGCACCTGACCACAGCAAAAGACTGAATACTTGTGCAAATGAGAGATTTCAGATTTTGATTTTTAATAAATTTGCAAAAATTTCTAAAAACATGTTTTCACTTTGTCATTATCGGTTCTTGAGTGTAGATTGATGGGCAAAAATGGCAATTTTATCCATTTAAAATTACACCTACAACACAATAAAATGTGCAAAAAATGAAGGGATCTGAATACTTTCTTAAGCCACTGTATATTTTCTTTTTTTCAATACAACTTAAGGGGGGGGGTGGCGAGCGAGAGATGGACAAATTGTTGTGGTGTAGGTGTGTGCCAATGCTCCTTTCCCCCCTATTGTTGACCACACACCTCCTCGTTCCACCTCTCCCCCTGTGCTGTTTCAATAAGTGGTCTGTGATTGCTCTAAGTATGTCTTGATATTCAACAGAATGGAAATTTTATCACTGGAAACACCGTTAGGAAGGGCTTCCTCTCAGCAGATGGCACGGCCATTCACAGCCAAAAAAAAGGGGATTTATGATAACCATTAAAACATAATATTTCTATTGACAGGTAAAGAACCCATCCACCCCAGTGGTGAGTTAAGACTTGTAAAGATTACTTCCTACAGAAAATAACTGAAAATTATTACAAGTCAAATGACAAGTCATGACAAGCTTACAAGTCAAAGCCCGTTTGCTGAGCTGAATCTTAGAAAACAGATATCAATGCTTTTCTTTTCTTTTTTTTTGTGTGGATTTTCTCCCCAATTGTATCCGGTCAACTACCCGACTCTTCCGAGCCATCCCAGTTGCTGCTCCACCCTATCCATCGATCCGGGGAGGGCTGCAGACCACCACATGCCTCCTCCGATACACGTGGAGTCGCCAGCTGCTTCTTTTCACCTGACAGTGAGTTTTGCCAAGAGGTCGTAGCGCATGGGAGGATCACGCTATTCCCCCCAGTTCCCCCCCCCCCCCCGAACAGGCGTCCCGACCGACCAGAGGAGGGGCTAGTGCCACCAGGACACATACCCACATCTGGCTTCCCACCTGCAGACACGGCCAATTGTGTCTGTAGGGACGCCTGACCAAGCCGGTGGTAACACAGGGATTCGAACTGCCGATCCCCATGTTGGTAGGTAGCAGAATAAACCACCACGCCACCCGGATGCCTGCTTTTCTATTTCTTAAGGACAAGAAAGACTTTACTGGAAATATTATGTAAATACTTAGAATAAAAGACAATTAAAAAAGTGCTGGCACTGTGAATACCGTGAAAATGCATCTCCAATAAAAGAAGAGCCATCATTGTGGATGTTGTAATTACTCATTTGTTATAAAAGTGTGAAAATATAATGTATATGTTTACAACAAAGATTTGCACCTGTAAGGATTAGCACACATACGTGCATGCCATACGCCTGTCCAATTTGAGTCGTTAAAAAAAGGGTCCCCACTAACCTTTCAACCAAACCTCTACCAGTATAGCGCACTTATATGTTGTCAAAATAACATTGCATAACCCATAGATGCATGAATAGAAACAAAAACAACTTCTTTAGTCATTTTCAGATCCTCCCTCAGTTTCCCCTCTCTGCTGTCCCCTTTGCCCTCTCACTGCTGTATAACATCGCACTCGCTGCTCTGTGAGAGCTCTTTGTCGAAGGATGTGAGCCAATCCATCATCCTGATGACCTTAACCATAGGATGCAGGGCTGTAGCTAACAACCTAGTGATGGATAAAAAAATGGACTAGGCTACAAACCCCAATCAGTTAATGTCATTACATGGATAACCACCCTTGTAAATTGAAACCAATCGTATTTTTTTTAGCATGTTTTATATTTTATGTTTTGTGATATTGATTCCTGCAGTGGAATTCTCCTCTCGTTGAAAGATGGTCCTTCTAATCAACTGACTGCTGCTTAGTTTGTGTCTGATTTGCTTGAAAAGATCCCCATTCGATGTCTGTGACTAAAAGTTATATCAATTAATATATCAATAAAACAATACATTTATGTTGTCTGAACTCATATTTGTTTAAATTGAGGAATTAACTGCGTTGCATGCAGTGTGAGTAACCTGAGTCCCCTGCTGAGTCTACCCTTCATTACATCCCTGATTATAACCCAGCGGTCAGTCAGGGTTAATCAAAATTGAGCTCTCCTCTTGTGCTCTCTTTTTCTCAAGCCCACTAAAGTGACTAACTCCAATGTGTGGGTACCCACATGGAGCAAAACGCAATTTAGCCTTATGTAGTTGACATCGCTGCTACTTCTCACTCGACAATTTCATCACATTATTGCTGCTGACAATCACTGGCGAGAACAATGATTGCCTGAAGAAAGCACCAGTATCCCCTCTCTATCTACAAAGGCCGGTCCCTCTAGGAGTCTGAAGATCTTCTCTCCCTCGCCCACCTCGACGATTATCATCTGTTGTTTCTATGGTAACAGCGTTCAATTAAGCGAAAGTCAGAGCCTCGTCGTCATTGCCAGCGAGGTGCTAATTGAGACGGGTTTTCACGTGGAGGGTGCTGAGATGAGAATCTGGAGGGGGTAAAGGTGTCGTGGTTGGGGGGGTGGAGTTATTCAAGGGGTTTAGACTGTTAGCATCAGGGCTTTGTATTTCATCTTTATCACACTGCTTACATGAATACGAACACACTCTTATACCAACCTCATGTCTTGTTATTGTGATTTTGATTTGATATTGTTGCTACTGGCAAATATGGCTAACGCAGCTGAGATGTAAGAAAGAGAGAGGCAGTACTGTAGCTTACAGATACCATAGAATATTATCATTAATCAACGAGCAACAAATCAAAACATACCCCTTCCTCCTATCATTGACCTGTTAATAACTATTGGAGTAGATAGGTAAGCCAAAAGCCAGCAGTGCTTATAAATGTGCATGTGTGAGTGTAAATGTGTGTGTGCACGTGCATGAATACATGAATGTGTGTATTGCATATATATAAGCACTATACACATGTATATGTCCTTATCTATAGATCATTGAGTTTGGAACTATCTGAAGATCGTGGAATGAAATCTGACACACTGCTCATAAACTGTTTTTGATCATCAAATGTTCAAATGCTTTACAACTGGTCCTAACGTTAATGTTTTCTAGATAGCTAGATTTTTTTCTTCTTCTTCTTCTAAGATTTTTCTTGATTTGGGCGGCACGGTGGCCCAGTGGTGAGCGCTGTCACTTCTTAGCAAGAAGGTCCTGGGTTCGAACCCAGCGTTGTCCAACCTTGGGGGTCATCCCAGGTCATTCTCTGTTTGGAGTTTGTATGCTCTCCCCATGTCTGCGGGGCTTTTCTCCGGGTGCTCCGGTTCCCCCCAAAAAAGACATGCATGTTAGGGTTAGTACTCCTGTCTGTGCCTCTGACCAAGGCATGGTAAGACAAACTGGAGATGGTCCCCGGGCACTGCATGGTGGCTGCCCACTGCTCCTGGCTACACAGCTAGGATGGGTTAAGTGTAGAGAGGAATTTCCTCATGGGGATTTATATAGTATATCAAAATCAAAAATTTCTTTATTTGATTTGCATATGCTACTTTTGTTGGTTAAACACAAACTGTCCCACAATCATTTCTGGGAAACCAGTCTGTGAGCCATATCAGAAACTGCACATATAGTGTGCTGGTCCCTAATATTGGTTACAGCCCTGGTCTTACTCAAGGTCATCAGCTCAAGTCATATCATTTTGATCGAAACCCATCACATTATTCCTCTCAGTTTGATCAGTGAATATGTGGCCCTAGAGCTTAGCCCCTCTGCAAGCTGGTTTGCTCTCCAAATGACCTCAGAAAATGAGAAGTGCTCCACAGACAGATAATGCAAATCTTTTCTCTCTCGTGCCTTGCTGTGCTGAATTGCAATACATAGGTTTAATTAAAATTCAATGAGAAGAGGAAGTGTGATATTAGAAAGGAGGCAAATAAGAGTGAAGTTACTTTATATCAAGTAGCTATAAGTAAACGTATGTTGTTAAGGGTATATATTACTAAGGAGGTTGCAAAGATAGTCTAGCCTTTCTTACTTTTGTTTGTTTCTCAGTACTCAGTTTCATATATTTACAATGGGCCTAAGGGACTGCCTTCACTCTGAAATGGTTTGATTGGCTTGTTGCAAAGCCTGAAAATAGAACAGACAGACACTGTATTTTCATCATCTTAAAAGACCGTTTTTTTTACCCGCAAATTACTTCTATATTTAGTGTGCAAAATGGTGCTAGAGGCCTTAATGTGACAGGTGTTATGAAAAAAACAACGAATACAGCATCCATTTTCTCTTTGTACCCTATCACTTAAGTCTACAGAGACACTGTGCCATTCTCGATTTTGCTTGCCACATATTATTCTGTAGTGCTGAACGGACAGTTTTCTTTCTAGATACACTTCTTTCTTTTTTTTTTACTGGCTAATTACACAGTCAGAGGACATCCTAATTTGATGCTACTGCAAAAGTTGAGTTTGTATTTAATATCTTCGTTTTGTTCCTCTACCTCAATAGACAACCTCTGAAAGTCTCTAGGCTACATTTACATTTGGGGGTCATTATTTTATTTAATTATTATTATCATCATCATCATTATTATCATTAATGTAATTATTATTATTATCATCAGTTTTTTTCTCACCACACGTTTACCCACTTATGTTTGGGCTTTCATATTCATTTGGTTTATTTTATTTGACTGTTCTACCTCACTATTGGCTGTTCATGTTTTAAACATCTGTAACATCTTGTTTGCACTCTTTTCTCTACAGGGACATTGGCTTGTGGGTGCATTTCTTTTTAAGTATTTTTTTCGCTTTCTTTTTTGTTCTCGTCTCTTTCAGTCTATCCATATGGTTTGATCTAGTTAAATCTCATGACCCTTTGTTCCCTTGTTCATTGTTCATTGACGGGGTTGATCGAGACCCTGGAAGACAAGTTTAGCTGTAAAACTTTGAGCTATAGTGCTCAGTCATTGTTTGTATTTTGGGTGTGACTCTAGGTTTGGTCACAATTGGGATCGTTTTTTTTTAAAATTTCTCTCCCTTGGCTTCTTTCCTTTGTCTTCTTTCTCTACCCCCTTTCCCCCTCCTCAGTGCACAAGGTGCTATGCTGTTTCAGGTCAACTCAACATCATGGGACTTCCTAGATGGTTAATGTCGTGACGTCAACAGGTAGAGGAGTGCGTCTGATTTCCTGGAAAAGTAATGGAATGAGCAAAGCCATTAAAATTGGTAAGGTCTTGACACGGCTGCAACATCTTAAAGGGTATTGCTGCAGGAAACGCATCTCAAAACATCTGACAACCTTCGTATTAAGAGGGCATGGATGAGCTGCTTATTCCACTTGAAATTTCCTGATAAAGCTAGAGGGGCTGTCATTGTTGGCCGGCACGGTGGCGGAGTGGTTAGCGCTGGCGGAGTGGTTAGCACAGCAAGAAGGTCCTGGGTTCGAACCCGGTGTTGTCCACCTTTGAGGGTCATCCCAAGTTGTCCTCTGTGTGGAGTTTGCATGTTCTCCCTATGTCTGCAGTGGGTTTTCTCCGGGTGCTCTGGTTTCCCCCACCATAAAAAAAAAGACATGCATGTTAGGGTTAATACTCCTGTCTGTGCCCTTGACCGAGGCATGGCAAGATAAACTGGAGTTGGTACCCGGGTGCTGCACAGCGGCTGCCCACTGCTCCTTGCTACACAGCTAGGATGGGTTAAATGCAGAGCGTAATTTCCCCATGGGGATCAATAAAGTATCTCAAAATCAAAAATAAATAAATAAATGATCATTCGTAAGAATGTCATGTTCGAACCGACAAATATTCAACTAGATACTAAGGTTCTTATATCATAATTTTGGGCATGTTACAGAACACACCAGTAATTTTGGCCTCCATTTATGCACCCACCTGGGATGATGACCAATTTTTTTGCAAACGTTTTTGCTAAAATCCCAAACACTGACAATCACCACATACACTCACCGGCCACTTTATTAGGCACACCTGTCCAACTGCTCATTAATGCAAATTTCTAATCAGCCAATCACATGGCAGCAACTCAATGCATTTAGGCATGTAGACATGGTCAAGACGATCTGCTGCAGTTCAAACCGAGCATCAGAATGGGAAAGAAAGGTGATTTAAGTGACTTTGAACGTGGCATGGTTGTTGGTGCCAGACGGGCTGGTCTGAGTATTTCAGAAACTGCTGATCTACTGGGATTTTCATGCACAACCATCTCTTGGGTTTACAGAGAATGGTCCGGAAAAGAGAAAATATCCAGTGAGCGGCAGTTCTGTGGGCGAAAATGCCTCGTTGATGCCAGAGGTCAGAGGAGAATGGCCAGACTGGTTCGAGCTGATAGAAAGGCAACATTAACTCAAATAACCACTCATTACAACCGAGGTATGCAGAAGAGCATCTCTGAACGCACAACACGTCGAACCTTGAGGCAGATGGGCTACAGCAGCAGAAGACCACACCGGGTGCCACTCCTGTCAGCTAAGAACAGGAAACTGAGGCTACAATTCGCACAGGCTCACCAAAATTGGACAATAGAAGATTGGAAAAACGTTGCCTGGTCTGATGAGTCTCGATTTCTGCTGCGACATTCGGATGGTAGGGTCAGAATTTGGCGTCAACAACATGAAAGCATGGATCCATCCTGCCTTGTATCAACGGTTCAGGCTGGTGGTGGTGGTGTAATGGTGTGGGGGATATTTTCTTGGCACACTTTGGGCCCCTTAGTACCAATTGAGCATCGTGTCAACGCCACAGCCTACCTGAGTATTGTTGCTGACCATGTCCATCCCTTTATGACCACAGTGTTCCCATCTTCTGATGGCTACTTCCAGCAGGATAACGCGCCATGTCATAAAGCTCGAATCATCTCAGACTGGTTTCTTGAACATGACAATGAGTTCACTGTACTCAAATGGCCTCCACAGTCACCAGATCTCAATCCAATAGAGCACCTTTGGGATGTGGTGGACAGGGAGATTCGCATCATGGATGTGCAGCCGACAAATCTGCAGCAACTGCGTGATGCTATCATGTCAATATGGACCAAACTCTCTGAGGAATGTTTCCAGTACCTTGTTGAATCTATGCCACGAAGGATTAAGGCAGTTCTGAAGGCAAAAGGGGGTCCAACCCGGTACTAGCAAGGTGTACCTAATAAAGTGGCCAGTGAGTGTAGGTGATTGTCAAATAGGTGGAGATTTCAATTTACTTCAAGATGTGTCTTGACAGTGTTATGTTTTGTAACTTCTTTCTTTACCTTAATTCTTTTAAATAGGTTTTCGGAATCAAATCACAGACACTTGTTTTGAACGCCAACTCTTTTACAGAATTGCTGTGTCCCAATTCAGGGTCTGCATCCTTCAGAGGGTGCATTCTTCGGCCGATTACATCATAGCGCTGCGCGAAGGCTGTCCCAATTCGCAGGCTCCATCAGATGTAGACCACAAATGCGGCCTTCTTTTCCCTCTTTTCGAAGGATGCACTGCTACTATCCTTCGCGGACTTCCATATCCCAAGATTCTTTGCGCGCCGCTGCTCCGCGCGTTCCCCCCAAACAAACAAAAATAAAATAAAAATAATAACAATGGACGGTGGACGAATGTCAAAGCACCAAGCAAGATTTCACTTATAAATGTAAGTATTGGGTTTCTACTCATTTGAACATCTAACGCCAGATATGTTAAACTTCAGGGGACCTTAAAACCTCAAAACTTCTGTTAAAATATGTGACGTTAGATGGACAGGCTCTTCTCCCTGCCTTTGGATGGAGAGGTTCTTCTCCCTGCTCGAGAGGATGATGGAGAGGTGTTGATTTATTTTTGTTTTTTGTGTGTGTATTAATTGTTATGAATAAGTTTATTGTGCAAAATGTTGGATGTTTTATAAATTCAAATATTGTTACTTTGTTATATGTGTTATCTATTCTTTTTACTATTTACAACTAAAGTACAACCATTTATAAAAGGGTTAACAAACATTTCACGGGCAACAAAGGACTAATTCTTTTTTTTAATTATAATGAATAATTAAGCAACAGTCTCAAAATTTCCAACTATTTACAAATTAGAGAAAAAAATTGCTATTTACAAATGACATGTTTAAAATTACATATAATTAACACGATTAGCTGAGCAGGAGTCCCTGGCGGTGCTGCTGGGCTGGATGGAATGCCACAAGAAAGACCCTGGTGTCTTCTGGCTGCCAGTGGGACTCATCAAGGGCGGTCCCCAGAGTTTGTTTGGGGGTGCATGTCTTCACTGTCCACCACATCATCCATCTACCTATCTAATAATAACATTACCATAGGTTAAAATAATAGGTTTACCTCTCCACGGTCGTCTCTCAGCCGGATATAAATCAGCCGCCAGCTATGACGGTGGCGTATCTCCTCTTCCTCAAGCATGAGGTAAATTAAAAAAAAAAAGCGGCTGCTCTGGCTCCATAATTTTTCAGTAGTAACTTCCAAGAGCAATCGTGATGTAAGGATAAGGTGACGCAACCAGGAAATCCACCGAAGGGTAGACCGTCCCATTTAACAACCGTTGACGCGGTATACGGAGGAGCCTCCGGAAGATTCGGCTTCGTAGACCGCGAAGGCTGCACCCTCCGAAGGATGCAGACCCTGAATTGGGACACAGCTAATATTGTCTCAACTGTGTATGTGTTACATAAATTGTCTTCCCCTGGTTACATATATCTCTAACCCCTCATTCCTCTTAAAGGCAGAGTACACCATTCAGTACATGACATCCCCCTTTTACTTGAATATAAACTCTTATCCTATAACCACATTTTCTCAACTCAGTAAAGTTTCCAATTGCAAATAAAACCAAAATAATAATCTCCGGAATCTTCTTCTACTTCAAATTTTCTACAATCAAAACATGTGATTTAAGTAAGGACAAAGTCCTTCAGTCTTTCAGGTGGGTTCCTCTGCCACAGAGGCCTAAGAGGAGGTGTTAAAGGTCTGCTGTGTTCAGCTTGTGTGGCAGGACATCTGGAAGTCTATAGCTGATTGTTGCCACGAGTTCAAACCAGCATTCCCATCTTCCAATTTTTCTGTACACTGTGACACATTGCCTAAGCTCTTCCTGCCAGTCCAGTCCATCTGACTGCAATCCAAATGCATTTCATAACTGAAGCATTCTGGCACTCCACTTCACCATTAACTTGAGTCCACTTTGGAATTGTTTCCATGTATGTGATTCCATTTTGAGCACAATAGTTTCTTAACTCATCTGATTTGATCTGTGGCCCGTTATCAGATTACAATATGACAGGCAATCCTTGTCGACTGAATATTGACTTAAGACTGTCAATCACTTTTTCAGTTGTTGTGAAGGTAAGCGTGACATACTCATAATATCTGCTGTAGTAGTGTACCACAACTAGAATTGAGTATTTTGAAGGTCCGAGTAGGTCTATGGCTAAATCTGGCCATGGTCCATCTGGCAATGGCATCGGCCTTAATGGTTCTGGTGTGTCCAGTCATGATGTAATTTGACACCGATGACATGTTCTATAGTGTCTTTCTACAGCCCTATCCATGCCTGGCCACCATACTTTGCTTCTGAGATGTTGTTTGGTTCCTACAATCCCTAAATGTCCCCCATGTGCTCATATGAGTGCTCTTGGTCGTAAGACATTTAGCACGATATGTGTACCTCACAGGATAATATAGCCAATTACACACAGTTCATTAGTTACATGTGCATATGCCATACATTTTTCAAAATGTCCAGTTTCTATAGCTTTTCTCACCTCAATCAACTCTGGATCAGTCTTTGATGCTTCTTCCACCTCCCTTGTGGTCAGAGCTTTGGGGGTGTCATTCATGGCAACAAATTGCACATATTCATCTGATCCATGTGCATGCTGTTCTTTCACAGCCGTCTTCCCCAACAGGTGTGACAAGAATCAGCTATGTTTGTTTTTCCTAGCACATGGACAACTTTGAAGTCATAAGGCTGTAAACACAAGATCCAGCTTTCTATTTGGGCACAGGGTTTAGATCGTGAGCCGTATATTGACTCCAAAGGCTTGTGGTCAATGACCAGATCGAACTGTCTGCCATACACATATGGGTGAAGTCTTTCACAGGCCCACACCTGAGCTAGAGCCTCCCTCTCCTTTGAGAATATCTCCTTTCACAATCGCTCAAACTTCTGCTCACACAGCCAATAGGAACCATCTCCCCCTGCTGGCGTTGTATGAACACAGCACCTAGTGCCACTGGGCTTGCATCTGCAATCACTTGTGTTGGAGCACCTTTATCAAAGTATGCTAGAGTTCCGCTTTCACCAGTCCATCTTTGAGTACATTGAATGCGTTTCTTTGCTCTGGACCGAAGGTAAATTTAGTGTCTTTTCTGGTTAGGTGTCTTAATGGCTCTGTCAGAGTTGCAAATGGTGTAATGAATCTGCTGCTATAGCAAACAAGACCCAAAAAGCTTCTCACTTCTGAGTTATTTCCTGGCTCTCTGGCTTCCTCTATTGCTCTTTCTCTTCCGTAGGTCCAATGCCTTTGTTTGTAAGCAAAATTCCCATGAAGCGATCCATATTGAATTCAAATTTTGCGTGATTCAAGGTAAGTCTACACTCCTGCAGACGTTTCATGACAGCGTGTAGCCGTTGATCATGTGTTTTTTTGGTCTGGTGCATGAACGATGACATCATCTGAATTGTTTTCAACTCCCTTTATTCCAGCTAGTGCAGAAGCTATTTTGTGTTGATATTGCTTGCTGGCAGAAGACACTCCGAAGAACAACTGTTTGTATCTATAGACTCCGTTGTGGATGGTAAATGTTGTGATCTGGCGTGATGATGGTGTCAACTCCAGTTGGTGGTAACCCCACTTGTGATCCAGTTTACTGAATACCATGTACCCATTCATGCCTTGCAGGATTTCATCTACTGTAGGTATGGGGTATCGTTCCCTGACGATAGCAGTTTCCTTGACGCATATCAAGACAAAGTCTAATTTCAGAGTTGTGTTTTGGCACGATTACTACTGGATTAACCCATGGAGTAGGTCCATTCACTGTTTCAATGATGCCCATGTCTAACAGTTCTTTTGTTTTTTTTCTCTACAGGTTCCATCAGATTAAACGGTATCCACCTTAAGGGCTGCACTACAGGCTGAACGTCAGGACTGATGTACAGACTGACTTGCTTGGTTTTTAGTTTTCCCACACCCTGGAACACATCTGGGTACTGTGCCTGTAATGAATGTTTCAGATCAACAACTGCTGCATTGCTTGTGCCAATTCTCAATACTCCCAGCTTTACTGCTGTATCCTTTCCCCAGTAGTGGCTCACCATCTCCTTTGATGACAATGACCTTAGCATATTCTTTGGAATCTCTGATCTTTCTTTCACATTTGATAGCTCCTTTTGTTGCTAACAGCTGGCTACATGTATAAGCATAAAATTTTCTCTATGTCTCTAGGAGACAGGAGGGACATTTTATGTGTTCTGACTTCAGTTTCCTCCAGGTTTTCTCATCAATTCTATTGCAGGTTGCACCAGAGTCTAAAAGCATCTTTAAGTTTACTCCACCCAGGCAAACATCCAGTCTATTTTACATTGAGTCATCACTCAATACAAAAGTATGATCTGATTCCCCTTTCACAGTATTGACTATTTGTGATGGCCTGGTGGCCTGTCCAGGGTGTCTCCCCACCTGCCGCCCAATGACTGCTTGGATAGGTTCCAGCATCCCCGCGACCCTGAGAGCAGGACAAGCGGTTTGGATAATGGATGGATGGATGTTTCCCTATAATCTTGGTCCTACATATTTAGAGAAATTATCGTTACCATTAGATTTGTGGCACTTCTGACCTCTAGCTGGGCATTTCGGATCTTTGCCAAAGTGATCTGCATTTCCACATTTGTACCAACGTTTTTCTGACTTGCTTCTCTGTGGGTATTGCAGTCTTTTGAATTTTGTTTTGTTGTGTTTTTGCTCTATGCGAGTCACGCTTTCATTCCCGTCTTTGCAATCTACAACGCGCGAGAGTGAGAGCATGTCCTTCTTCCATTAGTTTGCGGCGGACATAACTTGATGAACACCGTGCGACTACTGCGTCACGAATTTGATTGTTGGCATTAGCGTTAAATGTACAGTCTCTAGCCGCTTGCCTTGAGTCTAGTTGCAAATTATTACACTATTGCTCCTTGTTTCTGTTTAAGTGTATGAAATGACTGCCGCGCTAAAGTTATATTAACTCGCGGTACAAAATAAGCATTCAAAGCTTTCACTGCTGCATCATAATCGGTTGCATTTCCCGCATTAGACAAGGTGGAAAAAATATTTTACAAAGCGAATATTCCAATAGTTGAGTGCTTCAAAGCTCCAGCTACATTAGGCCCAAGACGGACAAGATGGTTGACTTCATTTGAACTTTTTGCTGAGCTGCAACTATGCAGCGCAGGAGAGCATTGCTTTTACATCCCCCAGGGCCAGATATACTGGATCTTTGAAGTACTCAAACATCGGAATATTCGCTTTATCCATGTTGAAAGTAAGCTCACTTACCTGTGCTTTCCCCAGTCCTTGTTGCCAATGTTATATTTTGTAACTTCTTTCTTTACCTTAATTCTTTTAATAAGGTTTTCGGGAATCAAATCATGGGCACCGGGTTTTAACTCCAACTCTTACTGATCAGGTCAACGGTGTATGTGTTACATAAATTGTCTTCCCCTGATTAAATATCTCTATCACTTGGGTCTCCTTAAAGGTAGAGTACGCCATTCAGTACATTGACAGACAGATCATCCCCTAAACAAGCCACCCTATCCAAATCTGCCAGTGTAGTGTTGTACTATACATCCCTATCAGGAATCTCAGACCCTTGGAGATTAAAAAAACAAACAAACAAAAAAACCCCAAAGTAAAGCTTCCTCCTTTATCTCCCATGTGCACCATATGTTCTCGCGGATTGATTTATTTTTTGCTTGATAATAATATGCTATATCTTGTCAGTTCATGCAAATACCACCCTATAGCTACCTCAGATCTCGCCAATACATTGGTTAACATAAATTTCCCTCTTTGTAAACCCCCGCTATATTATGGAAATTCACTTCTCACTTGCTTCCGGATAGTGACTTAAAAGACTTTGTTGCCGCACAGATTCGTTCCTATATTGAATTTAACGATACGATAGACGTTGGTAGTGGCACTCTGTGGGAGGCTCTCAAAACTTGCCCGAGGGCAGTTCATCTCCTATATTTCGCAACTGAGAAAGGTTGAAAAGGCTAGGCTTTTAGAAATTGCAGGTGAGCTCCTCAAACTTGATGTAACAGACCTCTCCACCCTACCCTCACCCTTTATAAATATAAAGACTTCTATTACTTTTGGAACATGAGCTTTTGATGACACATAGTAGAGAGCCAATTGAGAAAAATCAAGCAACGCTTCTTTAAACAGGGGAACAAAGCTGGGAGACTCCTGTAACTGCCTCAGAGACAGTTACATTGAGATGTTTATTTTATGTTTTTGTAATAAAGTCATGGTTATTGAGTTCATTCAGCCGTTAAAAATGTAATAACAAGTAAAAAGTACAAAAAAGTAAAGTACAAACTTTTCAATGATCGACTCAAAATTCAAAGAACAGCTTACAGATTCATCTTTTGTAATATTTACACCCAAATATGTAACTTGATTCTTAATTGGAATACCACATATAGAAGACGTTTCACATGTCTTGCTAGGCATTAATTCACATTTGTTCATATTTAAACATAAACCGGAAACATTGGAAAAATTCTTAACAAGGTCCAAGGCATGAGGAATTTGAGCAGCATCTTTTAAGAAGAGGGTTGCATCGTCTGTCAGTTGGCTGATGAAGACCTGCCTGTCTGCAACCACTACACCCTGCAAATCACTATTGGAAATATAAGTGGCAAGAAGTTGGGCAGCGATCAAAAAGAGATAAGGGCAGATGGGACAACCTTATCTAACGCCACGATAAAGGTTGACCCATTTGACCTTATTTTAACTTAATTGAGATTCTAGCGTTATTATAAAGAGTTTTGATAGTTTTACAAAAGACGTATCTGAAACCAAACGTTGATAGGGCTTTATAAATGAAGTCATGTTCCACAGAATCAAAGGCTTTATAAGTCAAGAAAGAGAATGAGGCCATCACTATCAATAAGGTCGTTATAATCTAACAAATCTAGAACCAATCTAATGTTATTTGTGATGTGTCGATTTCTCATGAATCCTGATTGTGTCTCATCTGTTATAGTATCTAAAACATATTTTAATCTTTGAGTTAACAATAAGGCTAATATTTTATAATCATTATTGAGAAGCGTGATGGGGCGACAATTATCTAACAATAACGGGTCTTTGTTAGGTTTTGGGATTAAAGTAATGATCCTCTGAGTGAGTCATGGTGGATGGGAGAGCTCCTTTTTGTAAAATTTCAAAAAAACTCTAACCAAAAAGGGGGATAATTGTTCAGCAAACATTTTGTAGAATTCGGCAGTAAAGCCATCATTTCCAGGTGATTTGTTATTTTTCAGATATCCTATCACTTTTTGAAGTACTCAAACATCGGAATATTCGCTTTATCCATGTTGAAAGTAAGCTCACTTACCTGTGCTTTCCCCAGTTCTTGTTGCCAATGTTATATTTTGTAACTTCTTTCTTTACCTTAATTCTTTTAATAAGGTTTTCGGGAATCAAATCATGGGCACCGGGTTTTAACTCCAACTCTTACTGATCAGGTCAACGGTGTATGTGTTACATAAATTGTCTTCCCCTGATTAAATATCTCTATCACTTGGGTCTCCTTAAAGGTAGAGTACGCCATTCAGTACATTGACAGACAGATCATCCCCTAAACAAGCCACCCTATCCAAATCTGCCAGTGTAGTGTTGTACTATACATCCCTATCAGGAATCTCAGACCCTTGGAGATTAAAAAAACAAACAAACAAAAAAACCCCAAAGTAAAGCTTCCTCCTTTATCTCCCATGTGCACCATATGTTCTCGCGGATTGATTTATTTTTTGCTTGATAATAATATGCTATATCTTGTCAGTTCATGCAAATACCACCCTATAGCTACCTCAGATCTCGCCAATACATTGGTTAACATAAATTTCCCTCTTTGTAAACCCCCGCTATATTATGGAAATTCACTTCTCACTTGCTTTCGGATAGTGACTTAAAAGACTTTGTTGCCGCACAGATTCGTTCCTATATTGAATTTAACGATACGATAGACGTTGGTAGTGGCACTCTGTGGGAGGCTCTCAAAACTTGCCCGAGGGCAGTTCATCTCCTATATTTCGCAACTGAGAAAGGTTGAAAAGGCTAGGCTTTTAGAAATTGCAGGTGAGCTCCTCAAACTTGATGTAACAGACCTCTCCACCCTACCCTCACCCTTTATAAATATAAAGACTTCTATTACTTTTGGAACATGAGCTTTTGATGACACATAGTAGAGAGCCAATTGAGAAAAATCAAGCAACGCTTCTTTAAACAGGGGAACAAAGCTGGGAGACTCCTGTAACTGCCTCAGAGACAGTTACATTGAGATGTTTATTTTATGTTTTTGTAATAAAGTCATGGTTATTGAGTTCATTCAGCCGTTAAAAATGTAATAACAAGTAAAAAGTACAAAAAAGTAAAGTACAAACTTTTCAATGATCGACTCAAAATTCAAAGAACAGCTTACAGATTCATCTTTTGTAATATTTACACCCAAATATGTAACTTGATTCTTAATTGGAATACCACATATAGAAGACGTTTCACATGTCTTGCTAGGCATTAATTCACATTTGTTCATATTTAAACATAAACCGGAAACATTGGAAAAATTCTTAACAAGGTCCAAGGCATGAGGAATTTGAGCAGCATCTTTTAAGAAGAGGGTTGCATCGTCTGTCAGTTGGCTGATGAAGACCTGCCTGTCTGCAACCACTACACCCTGCAAATCACTATTGGAAATATAAGTGGCAAGAAGTTGGGCAGCGATCAAAAAGAGATAAGGGCAGATGGGACAACCTTATCTAACGCCACGATAAAGGTTGACCCATTTGACCTTATTTTAACTTAATTGAGATTCTAGCGTTATTATAAAGAGTTTTGATAGTTTTACAAAAGACGTATCTGAAACCAAACGTTGATAGGGCTTTATAAATGAAGTCATGTTCCACAGAATCAAAGGCTTTATAAGTCAAGAAAGAGAATGAGGCCATCACTATCGATAAGGTCGTTATAATCTAACAAATCTAGAACCAATCTAATGTTATTTGTGATGTGTCGATTTCTCATGAATCCTGATTGTGTCTCATCTGTTATAGTATCTAAAACATATTTTAATCTTTGAGTTAACAATAAGGCTAATATTTTATAATCATTATTGAGAAGCGTGATGGGGCGACAATTATCTAACAATAACGGGTCTTTGTTAGGTTTTGGGATTAAAGTAATGATCCTCTGAGTGAGTCATGGTGGATGGGAGAGCTCCTTTTTGTAAAATTTCAAAAAAACTCTAACCAAAAAGGGGGATAATTGTTCAGCAAACATTTTGTAGAATTCGGCAGTAAAGCCATCATTTCCAGGTGATTTGTTATTTTTCAGATATCCTATCACTTTTTCAATTTCCTTAACATCAATTGTATAATCACATGAATTCCTATCATCTTTGCGTAAGACTTTACATTGAGTGATTAAGTCAAGAAAAGCTGTGGCTGCTTCTTCAGAGTATTGGGACTTATAGAGATTGCTATAAAAATTGGCACAGAAAGAAGCAATTCCTCTAGGGTCATTAACTACATTATTATCTATTAGTAATTCATCTATAGTGGAATTATCAAAATTTCTGTTTTTCAAGTTTAAAGAAGTAACTGGAATTTTGTTCCCCCTCCTCCATCCATCTTTTCCTAGCTCTAATAAATGTTCCTTCTGCTTTAATTTTATACATGTCATCTCATTTATTTTGCAATTGTAAACATTCTTTATGCTCATCATCAGATAAATTCTCTTGTTGAGAAAAACATGCCAACTGGTAGATAACTTTTCCTTCTATAGTCCTTCTCTTCTTAACCAGATCACCTCTAAATTTCCTGAGAAATTTCCTCATCTCAAATTTAAGCAGTTCCCGATAATAGCCGTAGGAGTTTTTGCCACTAGTTTCACTCCAATAGAAGCTAATAAGTTCCCTTATTTTATGCTGCACCTGATCAAACATGAGAGTAGAGTTGTTGAGTTTCCATAGTGAGGCTTTCATAGGAGGTGAAAAAGAGTTAGAAGTAAGGGAAACAGAATATATAATTTTGTGATCGGTTAATGGAGTGGAGTTAATAGTAACAGACAAGTCCCCATCAGCCAGGCATCTAGAAATTAGCCAAAAAGCTATTATTGACTGTTGCGAGAGGTCTTTATTACACCAGGTGTATTCACGGTTTTGAGGAAATGTGTTCTCTCTGAATATCTACTATGTCAAAATTTCCCATAAAACGTTTTAAATGTGAGTTAGAAGATCCAAAATTCCTAGGTGGCTATCTGTCCATCATATTGTTGATAGTTACATTAAAATCCCCTTCTAATATAAGTAATGCCCTAGGGTATTTTTTTAACCAAAGATTAATTTTCTCTTTCAGGTTTTCAAAAAGCATGTTATTTTCTCTAGATGAGTTGTATCCATATATGTTGATTATAAATACTGTTATCTGGTTTAGATAGATTACCATTAAGCAAAAGTGACCCAAAGTGTCCCTTTCACAACCTAAAATATGCCCAGCAAATCTATTCTTTAATAAAGTTACCCCAGCTGAATACTCCGATCCATGGGTTAACCATACATCATTTCCCCATTGTGATCTCCAAAAGTTAGTATCTTTATCAGTTGAGTGGCATTCTTGAAAAAAGCAAAAATCAGATTTGTGGTTTTTTTTGCCAACAGGAACAAAGCTTTACGTTTGACATTATTTTAAGACCCCTGGCATTGACGGATATTAGAGACAAAGACATATAAAACTAAGAAATTTAAACACAGAACAAAATCCTATACTAGACAAAATAGAAAACTAGTTATTCTCTTAACTAGAATAAAAAGAATATAGAATAGAATATTCTTTATTAGTCCTTTTGTACATACATACAAATGAAATTTACTCTCTGCATTTAACCCATCCAAGCTGTGTAGCTAGGAGCAGTGGGCAGCCGCCGTGCAGCGCCCGGGGACCAACTCCAGTTATTTCTTCCCATTGCCTTGGTCAGAGGCACATGTGAGGCTGCACCCTAGCAGCCTCAAATGTGAGGCTTCACCATAGATGATGGCACTGTTTGGTGCTCTATAGTGTCCCTTGGCAAGATTTTCTGTTGTTCGGTGGCACAGTGTAGCTGAGACGACCGCAGAAGAATCCTGTTGCTTTTTGCCAAAACTGCTGCCGAGTTGACAACAGAGCTGCCAGTTGCTGGAACCGTTGCCGAGTTGACTGAGCAGAGCTACCATGGTTTATTCTTTCCGGGTACTGACAGCTGGGTAGACTGTGCCCGGGGATTTGAATTCAGAGTTACGTTCTCCTAGCCTTTGCCTAAAGAGGCATCAACCCACAAGGCAGCAGGTGGATTTGAAATCAGAGTTCCCTTCTCCTATCCCAATGTGTTGGCTGACTGGGCACCATGGGCACTAGTCTTTATCAATGACCTCACTATTGTTCTGGATGCTGATGGTGTTTCCCAAGTAGAGCTTTCTGGTGAGAGAGATGGTCCCTCACTATTCTTTTCCTATGATCCTCTTTACTGATTGTCTATTCTACGATGTACCTTTTTCCATTTGATTTTTTTTTGATATACTATATTAATCCCCATGGGGAAATTATGCTCTGCATTTAACCCATCCTAGCTTTGTAGCTAGGGGCAGTGGGCAGCCGCCATGCAGCACCCAGGGACCAACTCTAGTTCTTCTTGCCATGCCTCGGTCAGGGACACAGACAGGAGCACAACCCCAACATGTATGTCTTTTTGATGGTGGGGGAAACCGGAGCACCATGAGAAAACCCACCGAAGACACAGGGAGAACATGCAAACTTCTCACAGAGGATGACCTGCGAAGACCCCCATGGTTGGACAACCCAGGGGTTCGAACCCAGGACCTTCTTGCTGTGAGGCGACAGCGCTAACCACTGGGCCACCGTGCCGCCCATTTCATCTACTTTAATTATTATTATTATTATCATTATTACAACTACTATTTTATTTTCATTTGTCAATTAGTCATTTGGTTGTTTGTTGCAGTCAATCACATTTATCACATTTGTTTATTTATTCATCCTCTCATCCCACGTTACGCTTCATTGTATTTTCTTTTGTAGTGATGATCAACATGGGGTGGTGGGAGGGAGGGTGGTTTTCTTTCTTTGTTTTTACTAATGCAGACACCTTGCCAAATCCTGCAATTGTTATACCGATTTTGTCATGTCTGCAGAAAACTCAATAAAAAGATTTGGAAAAAAAAACCAACAAACAATTGAGCTTGTTTTGTGGTTTGGTCACAATAGTATATCTTACAGCATGTTATAGCTTTGTTTAAACTTTATAGTTTTAAATCTTATTCGCCGGGTATGAGGGATATGTTTTACTTCATCACTATGATTCATTCAGTACACAAGAATCAATGCAACTACCCACGTCATGTATTATAGATGTGTCTTTTATTAGAAATAAGTCACATTCAGTTTGTGCTCTGAAAACTGTACACGTAAGGTGGAAGAACAGAAAATAATAACAAAACAAAGGAGAGACGAGAAGATACAATTGGGCATTCAATACAAATAACTTGAGGTATGGATTGGGCTTTGGGCAGCAAAGAGGACTAAATGGGACGGGGGAATGGATTGGTTGTACATACAATACAGCAGTACAGTTGAGTTACTGACAAGATTATTAAAAACACTGTTACAGGTAATATGAGCCACGTAGGGCTGTCAACCTCAGCATGAGGTTCAGTCCACACTATATGGCGTCGAATAAAAATAAATATTCCTATATTTATAGGTTATCATTCATTCTATATAATGTCTGCTTTTCAGAAGTACAATTATCTACTGGTCACATACAGAGCTCCAAATATGAAGCCTTGCTCTAACAAATCTAGTGAATAAAATCCTTTAATAACTAATACAGATTTGTTATACAGTAATCTCATAAAGTATCTGTATGCTCTGTAAATATGAGGAACATATAAAAATTTTGAAACATCGGTAAGAAAAAATCTGCCTAAATCCTGATATCAGTCTTGCTTGAGCATCAAGCGCCCATCATATTGCAGTATTTTACACTGATGGTTGAAAACACAAATATGTGTTGAAGTCTTCAGGACCTGACACCGTCATGCCAGCGACAGGAGCCTCGCCTTAAGTCCAAGAGCGCTGCAAGGCTGAGAAACAAAAAGGCGATGATGAAAGGTTTCGTTGACCTTCAATCCACACACACACGATCTGGAAGAGCCTGCGTTCTTGTACCAGCCAAGCAGTTCCCAGAATGCACTGCTCTTCCTGACTGAAAGTTCATCCTTGTGCTGGTGTTTTGGTATGCAAACAAAATTCTGGCAAAACCCAGAATGGGCTGGATGACCAACCTATAACGCCTCCATCACCACTCATTGTGTTTTTACCGTTGCAGTCCATATGGGCTCGCAACACATTACAGAGTCACTGCGTCATTGCTTTTGGAGTGTAACAATATCAATAAGAGAAGGGAAGGCAAAGGAAATCCCGTGATAACAAGACAAAAAAAAAAAAGAAGAAAAAAATCAATGAGCAATTTTCACGAGGGGAACGAAAAATAAAAACTTCCAAATAAAAAAAAAAACAGTACACAAGTAATAACAATGCTTGTTCCAGCAACAACATAGCATAATAATAATGCTAATAACACACGGTTCATTTAGGCATGGTCAACCCTTTACTTCAGTACAGACATCACGCTCTTAGTAGTCTCTTGGAAGAAAAAGTATAATTTCAAGCTTTAGAAGCATTTTTTGATGTGAAGTAGTAAAACCAACCAACCAACCAACCAACCAACCAACCAACCAACCACCCAAGCAAAACAAACTAATAAACAAGCAAAAAAAAAAAAAAAAATTGACCAACCGCAATACAAAATCAACATGGATGTGCCCATCTGCCAAAGCACAGGGTCCAGGTTCAAGCATCAAGGGGGGTCCTTTCGCACTCTTGCCTTGTTTGTTCTTGGAAGGGTAATTTTGCAAAATAAACAGGAGCAGCCAAGTGTTCCAGTTTATCCTCTCAAGAGGAGAGGAGTTCACATGTTGTTGATGTTTTTTTTTGTTTTTGTTTTTTTAAGTAAGTTGAAGGAAAAACCGAAGCACAGACATGTCGACCATACCTTCTTGAACCCAGGTGGAAGGGTAAAGGAAACTCTCCTCTGAGCATGAAGGCAACCATAGCCCGGTCCTGGTCTGTGGAAACCGTTCACCGCTCAACTAACCCTTTTTGTCCTTTACAACAATTTGCCGCACAAGCGACGCTTTAAATCCACTGTGAAGCTACATCATATGGAACAATACCCTCACCTTGACCCTTCAACTTCTCCTCTATCTCTCTTATCTCTACCTTCTTTGGCTGAGGATTTGAAGATATGGATTCTGGGTCCTACTTTCTCACTTCCCCTCTCCTTGGTTTCTGCTAATCCGTACAGGATCCTCTCTTTCCTCCTAAACCAATAAGGTGAAATCAGGCGGCTCGCCGGCAGCCCCCATCCTCCCCCTCAGACCTCTGTTTGCAGGTCGATGATGTCCTGCCCCACCAGTGGGATCGGGGTGCCGGCCTTCTCCCACTCCACCGAGTGCAGCTCCAGTGGGGAGGCGGCCAGGGGCTCCAGGTCTTTCCGCACCCACGCCGGGGGGGACTGCTGCATTCCCCGGACTCCATCCCACGGCCTCTCTATGTTGGGCTGCTGTTTGTCCTGTAGAGGCATACGTAAAGCAGGTCTTGAGTGGTGGTACGATTGTTTACAAAATTGTGTTCCTCATTTCATTAATTCAATATCAGTTGTGCTGATTCTGATTCAGAGGTGTCTTTGTAATGATGAAGTTATATTGTAATTTGGGTGAGTCAAGTCATGTCAATTTTATTTGTATAGCCCAATATCCCATCTTGAGCCAAATATCACATTGGATGGTGTGTCTTGAACATCTAAATTTGAGATGGTGAGGTTATATATAAACACTCACGCTGTGGTTCGTTTTGTCACTTCCTCCTGAAGACACACTCCATCTCACAGACTGTAAGGAGGAAGGGAGGAAATATGTCCTTGTTTAAATCACCTCAAGGTAATGACAAACGTACTTAGAAAAATAAAAGCAGTTCCTGGTTTTGTCTCGGTCTTTGGTAGACCACTAACAATGGCCTTACTCAAAGACTACAAGTTTTCTTAGAAAAGGCTCTCTTCTTATCTTTTTTTTTTTGGCTTCTTTTGGGCTGTATTTGTCCTAAATTGATCTCCTGGACGATGGCTGTTGATATGATTGATGTACTAGTTACCTTGCAGTCAGAA
Source organism: Lampris incognitus (assembly GCF_029633865.1). NCBI lineage: Eukaryota > Metazoa > Chordata > Actinopteri > Lampriformes > Lampridae > Lampris > Lampris incognitus. The sequence continues at coordinate 27,483,708 of NC_079228.1, forward strand.
GCAGGGGATTCTCTGTCTTTCTCAGCAAGATGTAACTTCCTGTTCAGGTCCTGGAACATGTTCTGGTGGCGCTTCTTTGTGTGCATGATTTTCTGCATGATACAAAGAAAGAGAAATCCGTCAAAACCATCCTTACACACCCTTTCATGGAATTAAAGACAATTTGTAATTGGTTGAAATGAAAATTCTAACTGATACTTACCTCAAAATCTAACTCAGCGTAACGGGACTTCTGTCTCTAAAAAAATAAAAAGTGGGGGGGGGCAAAAATTAAATCTCATTATTTTCAAATATTGTCTACTGTAAACAGTGTATAAAAATGCATAAAAGCAACATAACATGTGCAAAGTTGCAACCTTAGACTGCGATCTCACCTCCAGAGAGCTCATGGACAGCGTAGAAATGGTCTCGCTCTTGGACATCATGGAGTTCATGGACTCAAAGGTGTTCTCCAGGCTGCTGTGGGTGATGTGGGACTCGCTGGACATGTTGTGGATATTCTGGACGGGTGAGTCTCGTTCTGAATAGGACACGCTGACCTGATCAGCTGGAAGTGACTTGACCGCAAAGGCTGCCTGGGGTTCGGCAAAAGGCCCGCTAAGGTGCACCAGCCTGGTCTGTGGCATCTCCATACTGATATTGTACTTTGCTGGCTCATCCTTGGGCTTGGACCTCAAAGTAGAGGTGGTGTTTGGCATGAGGACATAACCGCTGCCATCGGACATGCTGCCCTCGGCCTGACTGCGAACGAGGTTGGCATCCAGCTGCTTGAAGATCTCTCCATCGCAGACGTACACGGGTTTCCCGCAGGATGGGTCGACTCCCCCCGCCAGCCGACTCTTCTCTCTCTTCAGGGTGAGGGTGTGGCTTGAATACTCGGGAACGGCCTGCATGTGACTCTTGCTGGGGTTGGATGGGAGAGTGTGGAAGTTGGATCCCATGGGGAGGGGCAGCTGGGGTGGGGGCATTTTCTCTTCAGATGAACTCTTCATACCTGCGAAGGAGGCAAAATGAAGAAGTGAGTGCGTTAAAAACTGTACAGGGTCATTGCTATCCTGTCTGAAACAAGAGTGAATAGATATGCTCTTTCCAATGCAAGGTCGATTTTTAAATGCATGTCTCAGACAATGTGAATTCTAAATACAAAAATGGTTAAGGGGAATAATCCTTGAAAAAAAAAAGGGTCTCACCTTGTCTGCTGGAATCACCATCCTTTTCAAAATCAGACTGTTTATGCAAGGAGAGAAAAAAAGAGATGGTTCTGTCAGTGCTTAATGTATGCACATATTCATTTGGGGCTAAAATACAAATGGCACTCATGACATTTTAAAAGCACTAAGCTGGAAAACCTACCATAAGCTGGGTGTTGCCATTATGAAGAGAGCTGCCAGAATCTCCATTGCCGTCATCCTTACGATCAACAACTCTGCATTTAACAGCCTCTTGAACCTAATGGATGGAGGGACAAATCAAGGGATTGCCGGCTGCAATCTAAACAGACCTCAAATAACCCAAAACACAATCAACAATGCTCTCATCTCAGTTTTCTTTGTATTTGTCTTTCCTAAGATTAGTTTAGCCTTTGCTTACCTCTCTGCGCAAAATGCAGTGGACCATGACAATGATGAACCCTTCCAGGGAATCGAAAACAGCGAAAAGGATCTGGAAGAGGGCAGAGCGGCGGTCCGTGATGGCCAGGACAGCAGACATCCAGGTGAGGGCAAGCAGGGGCAGAACCACGCATGAGCTCCACAGCGACGCCCTGCAGGATGGAAGTAGAAACAGCAAGCCCGGGTTAGACTCGGGCACAGAAAAAAAGACCCCCCCCCCCACTGTTTCATTTTACTGAAAGAAGCATGTTATGTTTTAGCCCCCCGGTGCAATCTTGATATCAAGGCACATCCTTAGTATACCAGTAATGGTACTGATGAGGGCGATAAGCTCTGTTTGCTGGCGTATACGGTGTATCAAGACCTACCCGGCTCTCTCCTTCAGTTTCACGTCAGTGATGCCGTCCTTGGATACCAGCTTGTTGAAGACCAGAATACCAATGACCATGTTCACCTGTTTGTGAGAAAGACTGCGGTTGAGACCTTGCAATAAAGTGTAATAACAATTTAGGGCATATTGTCTCACAGCATCCTGTATTGTCGAACAAGACGTGTTGATTACTATGTGATGCAATGAACCGAGATATCAAGGAACACTCACCAGAACAACGGCCGCAGCGGGACCAACAAAGGAGTAGAGGAGGCCGCCCTCGAGAGAAAGCCAACAGCTAGGAGAGAGAAAGCAGAAGGAAGCATCAGTACCGGAGAAAGGGAAATAGTATTTTTAGGATTAGAGGAAAATGAAAAGAGAAGTGTTAAAAGCAGCAGGTTGAGGTTAGGCTTACTAGTTAACGGTGCCATATCCCTTAGCCTTGGTGAAACCCACAGAAACAGCCACCACCAACGCTGGAAGCCCTACGAGATGGAAAAGAGTGTGAAGGGACAAAACAGACTTAAAACTCCGAATAGACAAAAGCGATAAAAGAACCGACGGAGTTGAGTGATAGATCAGTGGCAGGTTATAAAAGAGAATTATGGACACAAAGACAGGACCCCTTACCCCAGCCCAAGCACAGGAAGCGCTTGCGGATGATACGGTTGCGAAGACGGCCTGTGACAGCCATGTAGGACTGCCAAGCTTCCGTCAGCACCCAGCAGAAAGAGGAGAGGAAGAAGAAGTGGAGGAAGGCAGCTACAAGAGTGCACACCACCTGAGGGAAACCAAGGAAGAAGGGAGAGGAGGGAAAAACTGTGTCAGCGAGTGTCTCTACTCTCAAAGTCCCCTCAGCAGAGCAATTTTGGAGGGCTTTAAAAGAGGACTCGAGCGACGCCTCACCTTGTTGCGAGCTTGAGTCTGTCCAACGAGAATGAGGGCATTCGAGCATATAATGGAGAGGCAGAAGTTGATTAGGATGACGGAGCGCTCGGAGCGAATGTACCTGGAGAGAAGGCAACAGAGAGAGGCAAAGAGTGAGTGGGGCGAACGAGTGAGTGAGATAGCAACTAAGTGAGTGAGTGAGTGAGTGAGTGAGTGAGTGAGTGAGTGAGTGAGTGAGTGAGAGCAGATAAAAGTCAAACTGTGCAGCACACAAAGTTGGATGGTAATGTGGCTGGACTCTGGTTGTAAGGGCACTTACTTCCACACAGAGACGTAGATGATGATGAGGAGTAGCAGGGTGAGCGAGGAGACCCCACAGCCAACAATGAGAGTCACGGATGGAAGCAGTGCCTTGTCCATGATCTGCAGAGAGGAGACAAGACCAAACATGCCTCTTAGAGAAAGATGTACTCTACTTACTAACCACCCACACCCACACACAAAAATAGGCGAGAGAAACAAAAATAGACACTAAACCCCACCCCAGTCCTTACACACAAACACAGACACACAGACAGACACACACACATGCACTCTCTCTCTCTCTCTAGTCCTCTGGTTGTGCACTCTCTCTCTCTCTCTCTCTCTCTCTCTCTCTCTCTCTCTCTCTCTCTCTCTCTCTCTCTCTCTCCGTCTCTCAAGTCCTCTGGTTGTGCACTATCTGGAATAGCAGACAGCTCCCTGTGGGCAAAGAGTTGAATGGCACAATTAGGCCATGGCTGAGGCAAGGTGACCTCAAGGGGAACATGTCAGAAAGATGGAGCATCCAGCTAAACACATGGCCGAGGTCAAGGCGTTTCACCATTGAGCTTTTGAACCAGCAAATGAGGCGAGGAGGATACAGAACATATATCTCTCTCCACTAAGCAATGGAAGGGGGGTCAGGCGTGTGTAATTCTCACAGGCATCTCTGTATGACTGTTGTTCCCTTTTAACATCGTCGCAACCATTAGTCTGAGTATCAGTTGCAATACCCTCTGCTCATTGACAGCCATTTCAAGCCTCTATTCTTCTTCCCCCTTTAAGTTTGCGGCTTTTAATTGCGTTGTGTGTGTATTTATGTATGTGTGTGTGTGTGTGTGTGTGTGTGAGAGAGAGAGAGAGAGCGAGCGAGATAAAGAGAGAGAGAGAGAGAGAGAGAGAGAGAGAGAGAGAGAGAGAGAGAGAAAGAGAATGTGTTAGTGCGTCTGTGTCAGCCAGATGCAACTCTTTGCCCATCCCTGCAGGAGTGGACAGGTGGGCCATTATCACCTGTGCATTAATCTACCCCCTCCTCCACCCCTACTGAGCTCTGACAGCAGCTTAGCGCCCTGCCACTGCCAGCAGCGCCGACTGTCCTGTGTCTCAGACAACCCTGGCACTGAACCCCCAGTGGCGGGCATAGAGAAGGGGATGTCTCCACCCTGTTTTCGCTGCTGCGGATTTACCCAGAGGGCCAGTGGGGCACTGCTACTAGCAAGGGTCACATCTCCACAAAGCCCCCCCCCCCCCCCCCGCCGACCGGCTGGCACAACTACAAACTCCCAGCGGCTAACTGGCAGGGCTCACTTACCAGCATGGCCTCTGCATATCTCGCACCTTCTCTATTAGCTTTTGTGAGGATTAGAGTTAATTTAGCACCTCTGATTAATCTCCAACATCACGGAGCCTGACGAAATTCAAAGAATGGTGTGATGATAGATTCGAATAACGTCTTGTAACACAGTGAGAAGGCTCTAAGTGGATTGCAGAGCTGAGGAAAAAAATTATGTCAAAAGAAACTTCTTTTGCCTTTGATTTATGGAGGCAATAAACTGTAACTTGCAGACATGGTTTATGCTGTCGAATACGTTTGACATTACGGATAGTCTAGGAGGCCATCGTGGTACAAGAAGGCTGTGCCTTGAAGGATTTTTCCTCCCTATCTGGAACTGTGCTCCATATAGTCCTTGCTGATATCAAAGCACAGCTGGTGAAGTGTGGCTTGTGGCAGCCAAATACCAAATTAGTGTGGCAAATTTGTTTCTAAATCTATCCAACAACATCAGAGGCCCTCCAAAACAGATGGCAGATAGCAGGGCGGCCAGCGATCTGAATTTACCTTCGCTGAAGCTGGTAATATGTTATGTTCTTTGTCCTCGCCTCTCAAGCTCACTTTCTGGGTTGACGCTTGCACCATGGGCCACTGAGAGAAATCCAGACAGCTAGTGTGACCCAAATATGAGGATATGTCTTGCGCCTGTCCTTGACCGAATCCTGCTCTCTCATTTTAGCAAATCTAGGATCAAGTGAGGGAGGAGAAATATCGAGGAGAGGACAAAATCCCACTAGGGAGTCCTTTAACCAGTGTACGTTTTCCTTTGTGTGTTGGGAGTAGGTGTCCACATTATGCCACACCAGTCAGGGTCTACTGGTCAAGGGCATCAGCCAGACTAAATAGGTGGGCTGCTTCCACTGGCCGGTCATGTGTGCAACACACTCCCTTAGTGGTGCAGGCACCCAAGAATCAGACACAGCAAATAAGAGGTAAAACACTGCAGTGACTGGGTGTTTTTTTTTTTTGCACCCTGTCTTCACTTCTCCTCCTCCTCTTCCTCCTCCCCCCTCTCTTCCTTCTCACTGGTCTTGTTCATACAGCTGGCAGGCGGACGGTATTGAAAATGTCCACAGCACACATCAAAGGATGGATGGATGAATGGAGGGGTGGGGAGGGGGAGAGGGTGAGAGGAGGAACTATCAATGCATGACCAGACGTCTGTGTCTCATTGGTCAGTCTCTATGGCATTTTCAGAGTGAGACTCGCTGCTGCAGCTGAAGGGGTGGGAGGAGGAAGAAGCGAGAGAGCGAGCGAGAGAGAGAGAGAGAGAGAGAGAGAGAGAGAGAGAGAGAGAGAGAGAGAGAGAGAGAGAGAGAGAGAGAGAGAGAGCGAGCGAGAGCGGGGAAAACAGAGACGGGGTGGTGGTAATGGGGAATTCAGAGATATTGGCGGACGAAATGATTGGCGCAGCTATATCCTCACTGTCGAGAGAGAGAGAGAGAGAGAGAGAGAGAGAGAGAGAGAGAGAGAGAGAGAGAGAGAGAGAGAGAGAGAGAGAGAGAGAGTCTGTGTGTTTGTATGTGTGTGTGGGTGGAAGGGGAGTATTTATCCTATAACCAATGTAGGGGGCGCCGTTCACACAAGCCATACCTGGACTAATTAAATCTAACTAGGACGTCAACAACAGGTCTAGGGACAGAGCAAGCACACATTTGCTGGATGGCTGGCAGCACCCATAGCAGAAAAAAAATATCCTAGTTTACTTTCAATGACAGAATGCGCCAACGCAAACCCTGCGTGATTGCGCTGTCTGTGGATAATATGGCACGAGCACACAGGTAAACACGCACTGACGTTAATCAACTTACTGAGCTCAGTCGATGGAGCCAGGGGCGTGCGTGTGTTGTCCTGTGTGCTCGGCCATACAAGACTGTACCATTTTCTCTGATCCGGATGATTGTTTGGAGCAGTGATGGGGAAATGAGAGGAGACGAGGATATGTATGTTACCGTGTGCTTGTGTTTTCCTCAAGATCTGTCCCCAGAAATCACAGGGAAGGCGTTGAAGCGGTTACCAGGGCAACTAGACACCGACCGCCTCAGATACACAGAATCTACGGGCGAAAATTACACAATTGCCTTTGCGCAAGAAAGAGGAGCGCTGCGTTACGGTCAAATCCAGCAGGCTGGGCAGACCACGCAGTGCGCTCTGCCAACTTCGGGCTGGGCAAAGTCAACGTGCATATATTCCGTTATCGTTCCCGTTTCACGAATGCATTCAGGCACTGATTGAAAAAGACCGGCGAATCATGCAATCTTGCACAGACAAACGATTGCCCAGTGATTAAATACACGTTTGAAAATGCAACATTTGCTCACCTGTGAAAGCAAACAACGGGACACAGACTATTTCCCACCGCTGCAGAACAGTTGCTCTACTGACGGCAAACGAACGAACGGCAGATTGTGCCTGAACAAATCCATTTCCAAAACACGACAACATCTCATTCACGTTTCCGTTTGTTTTAATATCTGCACGCAATTCCTAAGTCTCAACACGTTGCACATTTATTCGCCTATAGGAAGAAAAAAAAATCCCTAGACGATTTTTCCTCTGGTCTACGGCACTTGGAAACAAAGGGGGAGGTGGCGCGAGAGAAATCGTCGGAAAACATCGACCGCGTAACACGTTGAAATCAGTTCAAATGCAAAGACCGAAACACGGTGGGAAATTGGGATTAAAACGAGGGGGAAATCGTGCGGCACACTTACCGAATCGGGGTTGATCCGCGCTAAAATGGCGAAGGTGGAGAGGCTGTCACACACGCATTTGGTTCTGAATGAATCGACGGAGAGAGTCCTGCAGCTCCGAGCAGCCCAAGATCCGAGCAGAGAAGACCTGCAAAGAAGCAAGGGGGGGAATAAAGAAAGCCGCTGGTTAGCAGAGATTTGTGAGCTCGGACAAATCTCTCTCGTTAGAACCTATACAGTTTACCAAGGGGGATATATATGTTTAATTTCTTTGCAAAAAAAATAATCTATAAAAATAATTTTGAACACTTCTGATTTCCACAGGGCCATACGAGGTTTTTGCTAACTAGAGAATTAAACATCTAAGTAATCGTGATACTGAATCGTATGCATGGAGCCTTTATGTTAACAAGAGTGAATATTTACAGTTTTAGCCAATTTAAGATTCTGAGTGGCATGCAGCCCAGGTATGATGAAGGATATCCCTATTATGAAATTACTACCCATCCGTGCCATGATTGATGCTGATATGCTACCATAAACTGCATAATTGGCATAATCTTCGTCATTACTCATTATAGGCAATCTTTCCTCAGTCACACCAGACATGAGGCGTTTGGCAAGTCTTTCAGTGTGCTGTGCACAACGTGAGGGAAAATGCTGTATGTATTTGAAATGCACGAAAGATTATATGAATGACCCCGTATCACACCTTTCAGATGCATTTGAAAACAATTCATATTTTTGTTTAAATATAAATAACACTGAACAATCCAATAGCCCCTCTTCCAACTGGCCTGCTCACTTTTGAAGCTGTTTGTTTGCCCGCACTCTGCTAACATCTTGGGTCTCTCTGACACAACAGGTAAAATAACAGCCATCTGATCCTGTGTGTAATTTGCAGCAGATGCCACCAGAAAGAGAGTTTCACACCACCCGACATCCTCAGAGCAGGTGAGATGTGAAACTGTTCTGCAGCTAAAACTGCCTAGTGACAACAAAATACCCCCCTTGCCCTTCTGCCCGACATGAATCTGGTACAGACGGTCACATATGGAGGGCTGTGGGGTGAAAAGTATGGCAGATATCAGAGAAGGGCTCTGTTTGACTTTTCCCATCATTCAAATGGGTTACATGTTGTGCAGTGAGGCATGAAGAGAAGTACCCCTGGTTCATTCCTACTCAGTGAAGAGATGCAGGAGTTTTTAGATTCGGATATGTAAGCATTGCACGCCATGTTTCATCTTTATCATGCCTTCATGGCTCAAAATACAGCAAAATCCTCTATCCATCTGTATATATCTGTATATTAAAGTTCCTGGGTAGAGGATGTGGATGTGGTAGTGGATGAAAGAAGCGCTCACTCTGGTGAAGGTCCTTTCTAAACCAAACATGTGTGGCCTTTGGAAAACAAACATTGACCCAAACAGTATCTGCAGCTTCCTCCCTCTGCCATTTCCACTGTCTCCATCTTGCCATTAATCACATCCACTGTCCAAAATGAATCTAATTTGGCTGGAGGCATATCATCCCCCCTTTCAAAGAATATGCTTTAATCACATTTTCTACATTCTCTTCTTCCTGCCCCCCCCCCTCTCCCTCAAATCATTTTTGCTTTCCCTTTGCTTGTCTCTGGTGGTGCTTGTGATTATGGATGCAGTACTGCATGTGGGTAGGTGTGTGGTGTGCATGTGGTGTGCTGGTTGTCTATGTGCAGGGGGAAGCTGAATGCATTTTTTTTAAACTTTATTCATAGATTTTAAATATCTGTACTCCACAGGTGTGCAAATCTATCTAAATGCTAATCGTCCACCTGTGTATACTTCAGGAGGTCAAAGTGGGGCAGGGGCTGATTGATCCAGGCCAGGCCACTAGCAGCAGATTTTCATAATTCATTCCATTGCATCTTTAAGAACTCCCACTTGCCACAGCCATTAACCTCTGCAGTGACAAATGAACATCAGCGAAGGGTGATAGGGAGGTGAGTTTCTATTGTCTCTAGATTGATGTGCTGCGGTGTGACCCATAGAGACAGCAGCAGATGAATCTGCTAGTGTTGTGTATGTAATGAGGCTGGAAGCGCCGCTCATGTGTTTGTCTGCACTGCTAGATCAGAGCAAACTGTCAATCTACGAGGAGACCACTGCTGGTCTGAGAATTATTGAGGTTGTCAGTTGTAAAGTCTGCCTGTCATGTAGTAAGTACGTCCGACAGCTGAGATAGCTCGGTGCTGCTGGCTGGGAGAGATGGGTCAACATGCTGTGGTGTTGCTCTGTCCTTTCTGTCGGAAATGATTGACACAAAAAAATAGATGCGACATTTTTGCTCTCTCTCTGTGGTGAGTATATGGCCACGGGGCTGAATGCTCATATGCAGCGACGGATCACATGAGGGAAAGGACCTTGGAGGCAAGCAGGAAGATAACAACAACAACAACAAAAAGAAGCTATCGCCAGATGAGCTGACAAGGCCAGCCAGGACAGAAAATAAGATAGGATAGACGAGTTTCCGCACATTTAAGGAGAAAACAATATTAGTCGCCACTTACGTTTCACTCTCATCCCAGGAGATGCAGGTCTCGTTGATGGTACCCTGGGGGAAAATCAGACAGAGCGGACAGTGTGAGTAAACTTTACAGAAGCGGAAATGACGAGGTTCAGCTTGATACCAGAGCATGGTTGCATCACACGTCAGCAAACATGTGAGATGCAACAGCTTGTTACCAACACCTGCCCACACTTATCTCACAACTTTCGGTTGTCAAAGATAGACCAAGCTAAAAACAACAAGTCATCATCCAAAGGAATTGAATCAAGTGCAACTGGCCTTGGTTATATATAACCAAGGCCAGTTGCACTTGATTCAATTCCTTTGGATAACTATGACCTGGATGAATGAGAACATTCACAGACAAACAAGTCATCATACACAGAAAATCTCGGTTGCAAATAATTATTCATTCAACATGTGGTTACCACCCCTGTGATGTTGCGGTGGCTTTTGGCCGGCAAGCCCAGAGAGAAAAGTCACAGTGGCACTCTAAATGTCAACACTTAAATTCAAATGTCAAATTCAGAGCACTTCGGTGAGCAAACACTCAGGGCCAGGGGTATTTTCATTTATTTTTTTGTAAAGTTTGATTAGGCTGGTAACTACTGGGAACTTACATTGTGGAGGTGGGGGAACTCAATCTCAACGGGAGAGGACAGAAGAGTCGGATTGGGCTTGACGGTCACTGTCACCACCTTGGAGTTGAGGAGTGTGCTGTTGCTGCAGATGAGAGAAGATGAGGGAACGCATTCAGCGAGGTCGGTCTAGACAGGCAGTCTAGTCAAGTTATAAAAGATGCACTCTAACACATAAGTTGTTCTATACGTGAGCACACCGATTAAGTTATAATCTTATATGTGAAATTCCTATTTAACTCATGTCATGAAAAAAACTAATTGTAGGGAGACTTGTCTGTCAACAGGGGGCGCCATGTTGCAGTAATAGACCAGCCTTTCATGCAATGAAAAATGTATCCTAGTTTTTCTTACCGGATGTTATTGGCTGTTAGTCATATCAAACCCCCTCCCCTAACAAAAACCCACCTGACCGTTTCATTTCATTTGAATATTCGTCAAATCGCAGAAGTTCGCGGGTCTCTTAAGTGTCATTTTATCGGACCTTTAAGGTTAACCATTGTTTCTATGAAATAATGGCAGAAAACTGGTTCTGTGGGCTTGGATGGGGATGAAACTACTTTCCCTGAGCTGCATACAGAAGATACCGCGCCGCATTTATATCTTATCGAAGTGAAGCCATGCCTTGAAGGGAAGCTGTTACCTGTGGAAGGACAGGATGGACCCCAGGTTCCTGTAGAGAACGATGCCAGCCACAAATGCAGTGGTGCTCTCTGAAAAGGGACAAACAGGCCCTTTAGTCTCAGCTCCATAAGACTGCAAATGTTGATTGTCACATCTTCATTGGAACAATGGTAGTATGACTTAAAGCTGAAATCCAAGATTTTTCTCCATTAATAGATCTACTATATTCCGCTATTGACATTTTTGACCAGGTTAGATGAATACTGGTGCAGCGGCAAACACGTTCCTACTCAACCAGGAAAAAGGACGGAAACATGACGATGATGTGGCGATGCTTTTGTTGGACAGCTTGACCAATTCTATGATCAATATTACAGTACAACGGTACTCCTATATAGTTTAACATAAACTGTTATACGATAGGTTAGCTTTGATCCGAGGATGCCATTTTTACAAGGGTGGGAAATGTTTTATCGCTGAGCTGAAGGTTCACAAGCAACAATGGCTGCTACACCTTGTTTGTAGTTCTCACTGCCAGAGCGAGGGACAGATCAGGGAAGTCAAGGATTTCAGCTTTAACAAAAAGAGGTGATATTTGTTCGATCCCGGCAGTACTCCAGTGTGAACCCAGTATGCCCATGGGCCAAACCTATTTAGATATTGACCCAACAAAGCAAAGGCAGCTCCATGTCGAGTCAGACCAAACGGCCCCATCAAAAGTTTAATCTCAGAAGGAGAGGCTGAGGGGGTCTTTCAGCTTCAAATTATTTCGCAGAGAGTTCAACAAAGAGGCAGAAAAGTACATTACGGCAGGCAGACAAACAACAAAAAGAGTGACAGCTGACAGAGTATGTGGAGAGTCTCACCAGACTGGTCAACGGACAGAGCATTGCGGGACACAGTGATCTTCTCCTCTGAGGTCCTGACCCAGTCCAACATGCCCCTCCAGCCCTTCACAGGGAAGGTGAAGTTGGAGGTCATACTAGCGGGGCGCTTATGGATGCTCAGCACTGGAAATGACAGGGATTAGAGAGATAGATGGCCTAGTTAGCGAACAGTATGTTGGCAGTGTCCGTGTCCCTGGCTGGGGAATCACTGAGAAATGGAGCGGTTCGAATTCAAAGCGTTGCAAGTGTCTCTCTCTGAGTAGCTTGCGATTGAATTGTGTGAAAATTTCACCTTTACCAAACCAGAACAGCATGGGGAGAAAAGGTGCCTTATGTGAGAGAGAGCCATTCATAGTGTGAGGTTTGCTGGGTGGTTTTTGCAGTACGTTGCAGATTGATAAGCTTTCTATGAAGACCAACCGTGTCTCATGCTAAATATATGTGTACTGTATGAAGTCTATCACACATGTTTTTGCTTGTTTTCGTACTTTGAGGTTTTCCAAGCTTGTGTCCATTTGCTCTAGATTGGTGCACTCAGCGGCATGGGGATATGTAAGGACAGGTTAACTTGATCAGGTATGACCAGAGGATGGCTGGCAGAGGAGAATCAGGGCTCACCTAAATTTTCGGTGACTTCGTAAATGTCCTGAAAGCCGCTCATCTGCATACCGATCATGTTCACGAAGTCTTCGACGAGGCGCAAGAACTCCTTGACGTTGGCGCCCATCTGGATGAGAAATCAGGTAGAGGAGAGGAAGAAGAGATGGAAAGAAAGTGGGGAATAAAAAAAGCAAGGGTCAAATCAATCCACAGAAGGGTCACATTATATGTACCTTACACACTGAGTTTCATTAAGCAGGTAGGCCGGACCGCCATTTATCCAGAGAGGGAACAACCTCTGTACATCAACATTCATCATTTTTACGTCAGTCCAGCTATCAGTTTTTATTCGTTCCAAGGACTCCTTACTGAAGAAAAAAATAGTGCTACTGGCTGCTATGAAGCCTTGGATCTTCCTTAGGGCCATAAATGGACAGGCTGTTGATTCACAGGCTGATATTTTCGCCCTCTCGGTTTTTCTCAGCAGAAGGGAGGGCTTACTAGATTGCGTCTGTCTGACGCAGAACTGCAGTGCATGTGGGCGCAAGGTGTGTGCATCTGTGCAATGCACTGTCTGTCCCTTTATAACTGCTGTTGGTCTGTGGGCTGGCATAGAGACACACAGATTGGAGAGTGGGTGTAGTGAATCTCCATGACTGTATATCTCCCTCTCTCTCCTTCACCTTGAAGTTCTCACTTGTCCTCTAGTCATTCTGGTTGTGGTCATTCATCCAGTTTCAATTAGTTCACACCTATCTGGGTATTCTACAAATTTTTGACCCTTTATATTCTTAATAATGTTTATATATGCTGTACATTATCTATCTATCTATCTATCTATCTATCTATCTATCTATCTATCTATCTATCTATCTATCTATCTATCTATCTATCTATCTATCTATCTATCTATCTATCTATCTATCTATTCAATACCAAATAGGTGGATATAGATGACTGGCATGAGAGGCACATCATATGGAGAGGTTTGGAAAAGCAAAAACTAAGACAAATACATATGTACTATGATCTGTTTTGAGAATAGTTTATGTGCATCATCAGTTGATGGGATGTAGTATTGTGGTTTGAACAACAAGTCTATACACTCTTCAGCCTGAGATGGTGTCAGATAATTAGACTGTCTGTGGACATGTGACACATGTTCTCCTCTTCTGTCTATCTGCTCTATCTGATCCTATGAGTAAAAGGGCTTTTGGGAGTGTTAATTAGGTGGAGGAGTCACTTGTGCACATTCACCCTGATTTTCACACTTACACCCTGCTCGCACCAACTTGTCAAACTTTCGCCCCCAATTTAAACCACAGACACTCATCAAATAGCAGGAACTTTAGTATAACAGACTTATTTTCTCCCCCACTCAGATTCACACTGGCTTCCTTGTCTACAGTGGCACACACACACACACACACACACACACACACACACACACACACACACACACACACACACACACACACACACACACACTCACACACACACATACACACTCATCACTTACCAGCTGTGCCTCCTCCCACTTGTCACGATGTTCCTCCTTCAGTAAGTTGCTGATGGTCTGGACTGAGTTCTGTAAATCATCAGATACAGGATGGGGTGTGAAGGGGTACCAAATGCAGCCCAATTAAAAATTCTTTTTGGTTAGAAAAGTATCTGAGTCTTCAAAAGCTATTCAAACTGTGCAATTATTCAAAATTGCAAACTTACAAGAGTTTGACCATTTTTTTTCAAACCTACCTCTACATCAGCGTTGCTGAGTCTCTGGCTGGTCTCCTTGTAAAGAACAGTGGTGTTCTTGAGGATTTCAATGATGGCCAGGAGGTCCCCACTGTACTTGGTCCCCTCATCTGAAGAAAACCTCAGGCGTGAAATGACCTCAGAGATCCCGTCCACCCCTTGCCTTGACTGCGCCTTGGAAACGTAGTCTCGACTCTGCAGATAGGAGGGAGTGGATAAGGGCCTTTCTAAAACCTTTATACTCTCTAGCTAGAGTGAACCACTGGGCAATGGGAGAACTGATAATGATTTTTGTGGGCGAGGGTACCACCGACTTACCAGCATCTGAATTGTCTCATAGTTCTTGGAGACACACTTGATGTGAGTTGGGCTCTCCCAGAAGGCGAGACCCACAGCATCGAGGGTGCACCGGCGCAGGATCAAGCCTGTTTACGGGAGAGATTTTGCATGGTTAGCGTGGTAATGAACAGTAAATGAATAGCTATAAACAAGTGCAGGGTGTGCATATATGAATCAGACATGAAGTACTCAAGGCCAGAAGATGAAGCAACTTACAATGTCCATTTTCAACTCTCAGGTGATGTATCTAAATCTCCTTATCTAACAACTGTCACCTCTTGTCAGTGATGTAGTGGAGGGTAAATGAACCTACATACGGTTTGTCCACATTTTCATTTGCACATTTTAGTTTGCCCATCTTTTTTTAAGGCTGATATGAATCTTCATTATATGAATTCATAGTATAGATCAAGGTAGATATTATCAAACCGATGTAAGTCAGAAGGAATCAGCTATTATCTATATTCTCTACTGAACAGTGTATTTCAATGGGAAAATACATAAATTGATGCTTCTCTGAAAATATTGCACATTGGTTGCCAAATGATGATCACTGAATGATGATCATAGTTTACCCCTCTCTTTATTTACCACTATTAATGTTGTGTACAGTCATTGTGAAAGACAGATGAAGTTGTGCATTTGAGGAGGACATGCAAAAATTCATACTCCCAGTAACTATAACTATGCTGGCTGTTTAAAAAACATTTGAAAACAGACTTAAAGGTTTGTTAATTTGAATGCTTAAATTTGGTCACGGCACCTGAGGCATCAGAGGGGCAGGTGACTGCAGCTGAATCTCCGGCAGGGGTTCTCTTCCATACAACATCTCCATGGTTCTCCTCGGTACAGATCTCATGTGGCTCTAAAAGATAACGAATGATTGTCAACGTGCTGCATCATGATGTAACGCTAACCCTCTGACATGGTGTTGCGCCATAGCTTAGGGCCAGGTGATCTTATCTATGTCTTGGGCACACCCACCTGGACATCTCCTCTCATTGCAATGCCTCTGCTCTTCTTTCTCTCCGGGACAAGGCAGTCCACCAAATGAGGGCCCTTCACAAAACCTCTGTCTCTGCTGGGAGCCTCCTCCACAAGTCTTACTGCAGCTACCCCAGGAGCTCCATGGCTGCCAGCGTCCATCAACTAAAAGTGACAGCATAAAAATACACACCATTAGGCCAGATGCAATCAGTCCAAATGCAAGACAAACAGTAAGTGTTTGCAGGACAGTGTAGGACAGATTTCTGATGACCACTGTTTATTGGTAACCGACGCAAAAAGGTGTAAAACTCTGATATAATGCATATTGGGCTTAATTAGACATATTTATATCTCACCTGCAGTTACACTCTTGCCTATAATGGCAATACGTTTTGCTTGAATAACAGATTAGAAAATAAATGGCATGACCAACAGTAAATAACGACGGCGATCATTAACTATGCGCCTTTTTGGTGTTTTTTGGCAATAATTTATGACCAGTAAAACTCTGGGATATGACAGCGTGGAGACTTTTAAGCGGACAATGCCAGAGATCATTATTGGATGATAATCAAAACTGATCGTTTAATGCTTAAATAGAAAATCATGTACTTTTGTTATTTTGCTTCAAAATACCGCAAGTCGTCTTGACCTCTGATTAGTTCTGAAGGACATCATTCTCAGCTGCTATTTCACCTCCTTTTGAAACGCCGATGGAGAGTACTTAGATTAGAGTTTGAATCTTTATTTACCAGGGCACTCTTTTAGGAAGCAGTTGGCCGTCTCCTTCCAGCTGCCAAAGCACTCAGAGCCGCCATAGGATGGTCCGTTGCACTCCCGGGTCCTCTGCTTGGTGCCGTTGGAGCAGGTGGTAGAGCATTCACTCCAAGCAGACCACTCGTTCCAAAATCCATCCACTAGACAGGAGCAGCGAGGTGGTTAAAAGGAGAGCACCGGGACAAGATCAGCCTTCAGGCTGCAGGCATCACCCGACATACTCACTCATGGTATTAACATTTCATATGACCTACTTTGGCTGAGTCTGACTGAAAAATAAAGTCAAAGATTGGTTTTTCACCCTTCAAGCAACACTAAAGGTTCATTTTAGTCACTTTGGGACTAAAGCAAAATCATCATCATCATCATCATCATCATCATCATCATCGTCGTCATCATCATCATCACCATCACAGCCTAGGCTTAATGCATCAATGAGTAGCTGGGGATAAAAACTTTTTTTTAGCGATGTTTCTCAATTCCACCAAATTTTGTTTGTTAATAACAAAGGGCGTTGTTGTAATGGGATTTGACAGTATATTTAAGCATCTAGAGACACTACTTTGTGCTATATGCTACCATAGAACATCTCAATTTTGAAAAGATGTAATTGATGGAGCATGTAAAATCAGTTTGAAGAACAGCAAAGCAAAGCAGGATTAATCAACGGATTTAATTTTCAGCATTAACCTTAAAAGGCCAAAACGTTTAGTGTAAAAAAACTAAACAAATGCTCTTTGATTTTAGTTGAACTGTGCAGTCATTTCTCAACAACGGCTGTCCACAATGGCCCGGCGTACAGTCATCGTCTTGTGGAGTTCAGAGCCATCTGCTGGTAGCAGTATGAAATTGCATCAAGACAATTTATTGGGACGGACCAAGAAGTTAAGCTTTTTGACAAGCAAAGCACTAGTTTTAATTTATAACGACAAAACTTTTTAATCAGCGATACCTATGAAGCACGCGTTAGAAAATGAGCTGAGTCCCCCCACCCCCCAGACAAGTAGGTGCAGAGAATCAGAAAACTGAAGGTCTGAACATGGAGGTTGGCCATGAGTGGAGGCTGAGTCACAGCTATTGTAAAAAGACTGACTAATACCCTCAGGCATTTGTCGGCTGCGGATGCGTCAGATGTAATGTCAGCCTGCCAGCCGTGCTGCTCTTTATGATGGTGCCATTAAGCTGTTTAATTGGCAGTGAGGTTTGTGAGTCAGCAGGTGGGAAGAATCAAGGTCAGTCACAGTCAGTGTAATGGATTTGTATGAGGGGCTTAACAGACTAACTAACGAGCTCAGCTGAAATGAACAAATAGTACTGCTTCATGATACGCACCACACTCCTTTCTCTTTATACTGGCGAGTCATTTCATCTCGTCTAAGGGTATCACATATTATAAAGGTATCACGTCAAATCATGCCACACCAGTATTTCCTATTGACTGTTGACTGACCTGGGCAGACGGCAATGTTGCAGAACTTGGTTTGTTTGGCAGGACCTTGGCAGGGCTCTCCTCCGTGCTGGGGCTGCTTGCAGGTGCGGGAGCGGTCACGGTAGCCACGACCACAGGTGGAGGAACACAGGCTCCAGGGGGCCCACTCATCCCAAGCACCATCAACTATACAGAGTCAAGTCAAGTCAATTTTATTTGTATAGCCCAATATCACAGATTAAAAAAACAAACAAACTTTTTTTTCAGAGGTATACAGCGGGGTTTAAATTGTGTTGTTCATGAAGAAGTGTGCTTTCTCTGTCTGTGAATAAACAAAAGTGCAGCTGGTACTGTGACTTTGTTGTGGGGCGGGTGTTATAATTATTCAACTTCCTCTAGAGAGGTTAAGAATTACCACTGACAACTCCTGAGCCAAGAACAGGCGGGGTGTAGTTCCACTACTGCTTCACTAGGTGGGGCAGTGCTCCATGCTACAGACATAAGCCCTTGGATACAGCTGAATTTATGAAGCTGAACTACCTGGCTTCCTCACTGTCTCTCTCTTCCTCACACACACACACACACAAATATTAACAAATCCCAGGGTGAGCCACTCACCGGGGCAGACAGCTGTGTTGTTGCAGGGGCGGTTCTCCCGGAGGGGTCCAGTACACTGGGTGGTGTAGGAGGAGGTGACACAGAGACGGGTGCGGCTCTGCCAGCCACTGCCACAGGTGACTGTGCACACGCTCCAGGAAGACCACTCATCTGTTACGGCATCCACTGCAAAGGGTGCGGATTACAGGGTCAGTGCCCAATGCTCGTTGCATCTCTAAATCTAAATCTAAACCACTTTGTTGTCATCGATTAGAAGTTCAGATGATGCTTTGTCACGCTGAAGTTCTTCTTGTTTTAACCTTTTCCGTTTCGGCCACCCGCTTCACCTTTTTTGTCCATTATCCTGACGTTTTATCCACTTCCCTTTTTATCGTCTTCAGAAGAAAGATTCTTTTCCTATCTATAATATTTTTCACTTTTTTTGACACAAAATTTTTACTTTTTAAAAAAATATATTTCTATTTGCTGTTAAAATAAATTCAACACCCCAGCCATCATTCACTGCATCACCATCCTAATTTAAAGCTTGAAAACTTTTTTTTTTTTTGTGCATCTGGATCGTCTCACCTGTTTGTGTGGCAACAGCTCCAGTGTTGGTATCATCAGTGTTGTCTCTCTTCAGGCCAATGATGGAACGCAGGGCTTGACTCCTGGTGCGCACTTTTCCTGTAAGAGTGTGAAGAATTAATGATTTGCTTTATATCAAAGAGGAAGCCGCCTGGAGGCAAATGCTGCAAAACCAAATGACTGACGGGTTGGGCTCACCAATGCAGGGCTGAAGGTTGCAGGCCCGCCCTTCCTCAACGACGCCCTCACATATGCCATCCTCTGGCTGACATGCTCGGCTGTGCACCTGGACTCCACCGCCACACTCCTGGCTGCATTCTGACCAACGGCCCCACCCGCTCCATCCCTCTGCAAGAAAGGGGTTGGGAAAGGAGATGAATGACCACTTCTCATTACATTTGTATTGCGAGCATAGCAACATTTCGGCCATTTAACCCATGCATTTTACAGATTTTGGCATAAATATAAAGCAACTTTGCTGGTTGGTGTAATCCAGCTCAGATTTTGGACTATAATCTTGTGTTATCATCGCACTGAGAAGGACACCCTTCCCAATGCTGACAGAGGGACATATTATTTTATTGTGACAATGATGTGGCTGACTCTCTGCACGTCCACATTTCCACATCGTTTAAATGTCTGCTTTTCAGTAGTAGAAACTCAAGAGCACAGTTCAACCAGGGTGCTCTTGGGAAAACTTTACATGCCGGAGCAGGAAGTGAGAAGTCATTGCGTTATCTAAATGACAATAACTAGAGGATGTGGACAAGGATGCCGGCTTTGTGAGCAGCAGCAAGCGCTAAAGTCGAACGACGCTCCATTTGAAATGGTGTTTGTTTGCTTTCAAGGACCCGGTGTGAGCCGTGGGAAGAGCGGTGTGTAAGCCCGGCCGGTGTGTTTCCATGACGACCACAAGTGCGGTGCTTTCGATTTCCGCCGTCAGTTGACTGTGAGGGCTTTGTGCTCTTTTCTGTGGACCCCTATCCCTCACTGAGCCCCCCCCCCCCCCGTTATTTGCTGAGAAAACCCTATCCTCTAAAGTTTTGCTAACCTAACATGCCCACCTCAAACAACATGGAGAGGCCGTGGGGCGGTGTGCCGCCCAGGACGTCTTGCCACTTAGGCCCGGAGGAGAGCAGACATATTTACCTGATACCCCTGATTTACTCTTCATTATGGCAGGGCTGCAGAAGGGCACATCCTCTGTCTGTGCTTGGATCATTACCCTCAATGGCTCTTCAGACACACACACACATGCATGCACACACAAACACACACACACACACACACACACACAGGCCTAATGAAAAGCAGGAGGGCTCGAGACAGCCCTTTAAAGCTCCAGGGGTCCTGCTGAACATGACATCCCCATCAGCAACAACTCAGCTCATCTAGCCTGGTGTATGTCACTACAAAGCAACACAACACATGGTGGGATTCACACGGAGCTGTTTGTTTTTTGAGGTGACATGATTTAATGAGCCCCGCCTTGCCTTTTGTTTTTGTTTTTTGCTTTACCTTGCACATTTTGCGCTGGTTATTTGTCCACTTGCTGTTTTTTTTTGTAGAGGTTTGTGCAAAAACAACAAAAACAAAACAAATGCCACACATCTGTGCATGTGTATCCTACTTACTGATGAGCTCAGCATCACGTCCGTTGTCTCTGGGGATGGGGAGGCATTTCTCAACGTAGACACCACCTCTGTAGCAGCTGCCTGGCTTCCTCTGTGGGATCTCCCAGCACTGGCAGGGGGTGTTCATGATTCCACATGGGTTGGCATGGGTGCTGCTGGAAAGGCACTTCTCCAGCCACTGGCATAACATCTGGCAGGCGGGCATGCTTGGGTTCCTCTTCCCCACGACTAGAAACTCGGCCTTGAACGTACTGACGTCGGTCTGCTGCTCCACGACCTCCAGGCCGTTCATCGGGGCCACCTTGCGGATCTGCAGGAACTGCTTGCTTGACTCCAGGTAGGTGATGGTGGTTGAAGCGTCGCACAAGCGGACCACCTCATCAAAGCTCTCCATGCCCAGGTAGGTGTGGGAGGTCTCGATGAAGGAGTCGAACTGGAAGGTCCTGATCTGGCGAGGTATGCAGGTGTCAGTGGGCTTGGTGATTTTCATGTAGACGGTGTAGCGGCGTGGGTCGGGGTTCTGCAGGGTCCAGGAGCACGGCGTGGAGGGCAGGGCGGCAGGGGAGGTGAACACACCGAAGAAGCGGCTCTGCTCCAGGGTGGCGCAGGTGGCGGAGGCCGGGCCAGATGGAGTACAGGAGGCCAAACCAAAAAAGAGCAGGATGAGGGCCACACAGGGGCCGAATAGGCCAGATGACCACGCCATTTGGTTGGCTTGGACAGAGGACTTACTCTTTTCTTTTTGTTTTTATTGCTGGCTTATTCGCCCACTTTTTTTCAATGCTCTTTCAAAAAAACTTTGTTGCTATGTCACTTCAGCTGCTTTGGGTCTTCTCTGAGGATTTTGGATCGGGGTTACAGGCTTTAGTGAGACAGGCA
The DNA here is from genome assembly GCF_029633865.1 of Lampris incognitus. NCBI lineage: Eukaryota > Metazoa > Chordata > Actinopteri > Lampriformes > Lampridae > Lampris > Lampris incognitus. The sequence goes on from NC_079228.1 coordinate 27,505,183, forward strand.
GATAGTCATACCTGCATGCTGTGGGACAGAGTGAAGACAAGAGAGGAAAAATGCAGGTGATTCAACGTGTTTGTTCCATGCCATCAGTAATATATCAGCTATCAGCAAATGCTGCCTCACAGAAAAATCACAGCATTTGTGGCAAAACGCACCATTTACCACGATTCTCGCTAGATGTACCCTAACTCGACACCACCCGCAACGTACCTCTGATCCCCTAATTATGAAACAGCTCACCCTCACTTCAGTGTTTTGGTTTTGGTGGGAATTACAATGCAACTCAGTGCAGTTTCCTGTCTGATCGAAAAGGACTGGAGTTCAAGACATAATTGTTCTGACACTACAATTACAGTTCTTCACAGCAGGACGGTATCTCCACGCTCTTGCTCTTTCCTCCCACACACTGGAAAACTGCGAACCAAGTGCGTCAGTCTGACGTCCACAGGAGCGTTGCCATGGGGAACCATGGACGCTTATCAGTTCTGTTACTTATACAGTGTGCACTTCAAGTGAGTGATCAACGAGAGGCACGGTTGCCATGGCAAAAGCAAAGTAATCTGCAATGCCCTGGCTTCCCGCTGGCTGCCTCGCCAATGTTTATTGCACTTCGTATTGGTTTGTGATGTACCAAATAAATGGATGAAAACAGACTCCTCTGTTTTTGCACATGCATGCATATTGATGCAGGTGCATGCATGCATTCTCTTTGAACCACAGACATGGCATTTCTAAAATTTAGGGAGTTGCTAAAAGGCATTTGCAAGGCTGGTTTATTTTTTACTGAAAGTGCACGTGTTATACTCAGACCCGTGGTGTGCACGTAGCAAGGAGTTGCCATAATGCTGACATGCTCTATGCAGAGTGCACCAGTATGGAAGAGGACGAGCTGTCCGGCTGTTTGTGCGACTAACTCTGCCTAATCTGAGACAAAGAGCAGACAGAATCAAAGTCAAGGTCTTTGGGCTCAGCGCAGCTAACTGAGGTGTGTTTGGTTGTAGCTTCTCCTTGGAGCGACGAGAAGAGCAGGAAATATGGCTGCTCACCGGCATCTTTCCTGCACATGCAGGGCTGTTCTTCCTTTTCTCCGTGTGTCCCCAGGCAGCCCCGTCTTTCGCTAGCTAATGGCTAGTGTCAGAAGAGCTAACCAGCGTGATTATTCTCAGCTAAAGGGACACACACGAGAAACGATTAGAAATCAGAAAGACATACTGTGGTCCTCCATGAGGGAGGCTTAGGGTAATTCATAGGGGTATTTAATTAGTGCAGGTTAATTGCGTGGCTGATCTTAAAAGACCAGTAAGGAGAGATAGCGGCGGAATACAAATTTGCGCCTGTAACTGTGCTCACTCTGCAAATCGCTTGCAGTTTTCAGGCAGACAACTCATAATTACTTTCCTCACATCTGTGTCTCTACCCCTCCCTGCCTCTCTCCTCTTTCTGAGCGACAGAGTAAAGACCGCGGCTTTGTGTAGGTGGATGTCTCTCCCCCGCCTCCCAACAACCGGAAGCTCCATGAATGGACTTGTGATTAAGCGCACATAGAAAGCAAAAGGGTCCGGCTGTCAACTGGGAAGGCTCTCTCTCTCTCTCTCTCTCTCTCTCTCTCTCTCTCTCTCTCTCTCTCTCTCTCTCTCTCTCTCTCTCTCTCTCTCTCTCTCTCTCACAGTCTGGCTATTTGTTCCTCTTCTTCTACATACTCCCTCTCTCTCCTTCTGCACCTTTCATCTCTCCCTTCTGTCTTTCTGTGTTGACAACATTTCTGCAAAGCCAACAGGCTAAAGAAGAGGCAGTTGGTCGTTATGGAGACGGCTGGTTTTTTTACACACAAACACGTCATATGCTCTGAGCGTGCTGCTCTGCATCGTTCTGGAGTGTCATCACAGATATGATGCCAGCGTTTGCATAAATGCTGCCCCCTGCAATCATTGGTCAAGGGAGTTGGAATCTGGTTAATCTGATTAACGATCAGATTTAAGTTAAGACACAGCACTTACACCGTGTGAAAACACACCTGTGTGTGGTACTGGCTGGTCTTATGCTTTCCATCGAGACTTAGCTAACACAAGCTCTCTTTTGATCTCATTGTCTGCTTTATAAACTTAGGTATGTTGCAGCATATTTCCCCCGACATGTGCGATATGTAGAACCTTACACGGAGGAAAATAAGTAGGGAAAATGCAGCAGTGCTGCAACTTACCATCTGTGATCGGTCCCTGAGAGTAATGTGTGTGTGTGTGTGTGTGTGTGTGTGTGTGTTTGTAGAGAGAAATGTTGTGCATGTCTGCATGTGTGTGCATTTGTTTCAATGTGAGAGAGCGAACACCAGAGCGAGGGAAAGACTGAGAGAGAAAGACCCAGAAAGGGGGATTGCAATTTGTTGACCTTCTCATCCCGCTGCAGTTACCTCTGTTCTGCTGACCCCCACTGCTGAGGTAAACTGAAGAGAGGCCACTTCTGTCACCTCCCTGTGTCACCCTTGGCCGAAAACGGCTCACGCTGTCTTTTCCTATGACATGTGCAAGCATGTGCACAGGTTGCTGTTGCACAAACAGTACGACCGATCCCCAAAAAGAAAGAAGTGATTGAGAGGGAAGAAGTAAGGGAAAAAGAAAATGACAACTTAAAAAAAAACTTTCTGGCACGCTTTCCCTGCAACGTTTCATGAACTTAAGGGACGGTCTCACACACTCTGTTCAGAAAATATTCAGCAGTAGTTAGGCAAAATAACTAAATTGTAGACCCTCTATGCACTCACAGTGTCATGGACAACGCCCTGCTTTGTAAAAGAGAGGTTGTTTGGACGACAAGTGAGATTAACAGAGGAGTCATCTGTTCATCCCGGGGCATCAGGCTGCTGTGATAACGAGCCTGTTGGTTGGGTTCATGGTGACTGACTGCTGTGCACTTCCACAGACAAGTTATGCAGCCGAGCATTAGGCATTACTACTTGATATGAAAACAAAACTGTAGGTTACAGTCGATAGCTGATGCACACAATGTAAGCATAGACTCAGCAATCAAATATTTTCTGTCATTTCTCTCTGGTTAAGGTGAAGCTGGGGAGTCCTTTTATATCAGATCCCTAAACGAAGCATTGAAATCCAGCCAATACTGACTTTTGCTGTATCCCTTACGCGTTTCGCAATACCAGAAGCTGACAGCATCTTAAAAAGGCGACTTAAATATGTATATATATATATTGCGATGGGACTGCTGAAGCGAAGCCCCGTTTCACAGATATACGTGAACCTTTGATAGACCCCCCCCCCCTTTCAACCTGTTGCCGCAGATCAACTTTGTGCAAGTGTGAAATCAGATCGTCTCCATTCACCAAAAGCAAAAATGCATGGCAAAAACAACAACAGACAACACACCGTTACCAGTTACCCGGGCAGGCAACGGAGACAGGAAGCAGCAAGAGTTTTCAGCACCACGGACAGAGACACGCGGAGCCTCACTGGAGGCGCCGCTCTAAGCAAACGCACACTATTACTATGTCACTAACACACTGCCACCTTCTACTGCAAACACACACACACACGCACACACACACACACACACACAGGGAACAAAACTACACTTAACCACCCTAAAGTCTGCGTAGCTTCCGATGACACCTATATAGACGAACGTGTCGTGTTTCCGCACCATGCAGGCGGTCTGTACTGCACAGCAAGACGGACGCCACAGTCTACACATGACACAAAGGGAAACCACGTCCACAGCTTCCAGGGCGAGGACGGAGCGAGCTAACGGACACACATTCCTGCACGAACCGGCGTCTTACCAGGACAAAGTTCTGCGAGAGCGTCGTTGCTGCTTCTCAGTCCGTCACCGATCTTGACCAAAACTCGCCCAAAGTCTTTGAACCCGCAGAAACTTTGGCGGCGGAGGGAAACAGCAGCAGCAAAACGAAAACTAAAGAAGAAAGAAAAAACAAACAAACTGTGTGCCGAGAACAAGCACGACCAAGTCGGGTCGATCCCAAGTTTCAGTGCAGTCCACTTTCACAAGCGAATGGAAAATAACATCGACTCTGATCAAACTCCAAAGAGTTTACTACCAACTTTTCTAGGCTTGCTATCCGGAGGAAGTGCGGAATAGCTGAGCGGAGGACTGCTCGAGTCGGAGCTCCGAACGAGGAAGCGTCCGTGTCAGAAAGCAAAAGACGTCTCGTCTTCCTCCCCTCCAGTGTAAAACGTTGGTACTTTTACTCCCGGCTTCGGAGTCTTGCTTGTGGTCTTTGCACTGCAAGTGGGTCCAGTCTCAGTGTAGCTTGTGGCCTCCTCGCCGAGGTTTATATCCCACCCCGCCCCGCCTGCTCGGAGTCGGAGTCACTGCGTGGATCGCACGCTGAAGTGAGTGAGACACCACAAGGAGCGTGGGGGAGAGGCGTGTGCGTGTCTGCGTGCTCGTGTGTGAGGTGACTGACTGTATCGGTGGACAGAGGAGGAGGAGGAGGAGGAGGATGGGAGGAGGATGGGAGGGGAAGGGGTGCAGGGAGGGAGCCAGAGAAAGACGATGTAACGAAACTAACTACGCAGGTATCAACGCACAGGCATGGCACCGGAAAGAAGATTTATTCTCCAAAGCAACGAAATCGTGTTATTTGTCTCATGTAAACAATCATATGCAGTCCGGCGTGCGTTCGTAGGACGCATGTGCGAGAGCACGACCGCTGATGTTTTTACCCTGTTCAGATCGTTGCACAGAGCACGTGCATATAGGCAGCACGGACAAATAACTGACTGGCATATACGACCACAGCAACACGTTTAATGGGTCCGTCTGTGTGCGACGAACACATGCTTGTTTGAAGGTGTACAGGCGTGGCTGGGTCATGTTTGAGGTTACTGAGCCGAACACATTTCAACTCAACAGCTGCGTCATACTGGAGGGGAGATGCGTTCAACAATAAGACAGACATGATCACTTTCTGATTTCCTTCAAAACCGTCACCGGGAGCTAAACACACAAACGCAGAAACAACTACTTTATGTGTGTTAACAGGTTCATTGTCAACTGTGTGATGAAGATATGACGATGATCATCGTCATCATTTTTATTTATTTCGAAAAAGTCGGTAGTCAGAAGTTGCGGGGAGACCGAGATAGCGTGGTATAACGCAGCAAAGGGAACACACACACACACACACACACAGTCGTCGGTGTCCTCCCTCCCTCTCTGAAGGGAGGTGTAGGCAGATCTGGGTGGCGCGGCGCTTCCCTCGCTCCGCGGGTGAAGTAAGACTCAAGTGGATGATCAGTCTAGAACGAAATGAAATAAACAACCTATCCAAACCGCCGTGACTCAACGTTATGTAAATAAAGACAGCTGCACATGTGTGATCGTCCCTCTTCCATATTGTCACCAACAGGTGACAGAGGGGAGTCCCATGCAAAGAAAAGATGGCAGCTCGTTTTGTCCAACCGAGAGGCTTCGTGTAGTTGCAGCCTGCGGGTAGGAAGAGATATGGGCAGGGTTGGTTGTTTTTTTTAATCATTTCTTCTGTGGGTCGCAAGTTGTCATATGTGTCATCATGTATTATAATGTGTTCAGTGTGTAACGACCTATGGACTCTAACAATACTTCCATGGTTAAAGGGGAGCACTGAGGCAGAGGACTGGGCCAGAGGATCTAAACGGGGGGGGGGGACCAAAACAAAAAACCCAAAACAATTCATCCTGGAGACTCCAGAGGGCGTTTTGACACCCCCCCCCACACACACACACACAAAAGAAAGTGTTTCCTCGCCCCTCTGACCCCTTGACAAAATCCATTCATATCAGGAATACAAAGGTGGACACAGTGACAGATAATAAAAAATATTTTCAAGTCTGCAGTTTGAGAAAAACCATTACTGCAGTCTCATCATCAAGTAGCTCCACAATGTGGAGGGCTGTAATATCCGGTCTGTGAGATTGTTATGACAACCGAGGAATGAAGCTCATCAATTTTCTTTTTGTTGTTGTTGTTGTTGTATCCCCCCCCTTTTTCTCCCCAATTGTACCTGGCCAATTACCCCACTCCAGTGTTGTAGTCGAGTCACTAAACCTCGAGTCCGAGTCCAGTCTCGAGTCCCCAGTGTTCGAGTCCGAGTCAAGTCCCCATTATCTGAGTCCGAGTCCGAGTCATCAAGGTTGAGTCTGAGTCGAGTTCCAAGATGGGCTCCAGTGCTTCACTCTGACACCGTCAAAAAGCTGACACACAAATAAAAAAGCTCTGCATTAAACAAAACTGACACAGCTGTCACCACGTCAAAGGCAGTTTATTTACTTTGTGACACAATAGCCAAACAAATGCACTCGCAAGCATGTGCACACACACACACACACACACACACACACACACACACACACACACACACACACACACACACACACACACACACACACACACAATTTAGAACAGTCTGAATTTCGTTGACATTCTGGACATTGGATGTGCTTCAAAACACATTGGTAGCTGTGGATAGTGTGAGATTAGCAAGTGGTGGCTACAGTATATATTCGATAAAAGAAGTATGATCCATAGCATACAATACATTCACAAGACTAGTCAAAAGACATTTGTCTATCAGGGATGGTTAGGAACAAAAGGCTGGCGGCATTAGTGTTAAGCGTACATGTTGCATTTAAAAAAAAAAACAAACTAGAAAAAATCTTCATCAATTAACAAGTCCGAGTCCTCATCTCCAACTTCCGAGTCCGAATGCATTCAATGGTCGAGTCCAAGTTCAAGTCCGAGTCATCAGTGCTCAAGTCCAAGTCGAGTCACGAGTCATACTACAAAACTACCCCATACTTTCGAGCCGTCCCGGTCGCTACTCCACCCCCTCTGCCGATCCAGGGAGGGCTACAGACTACCACATGCCTCCTCCCATACATGTGGAGTCGCCAGCCGCTTCTTTTCACCTGACAGTGAAGAGTTTCACCAGGGGGACGTAGCACGTGGGAGGATCATGCTACCCCCCCGTTCCCCCTCCCCCCTGAACAGGCGCTTCGACCAACCAGAGGAGGCGCTAGTGCAGCGACCAGGACATACCCTCATCCGGCTTCCCACCGGCAGACGCGGCAAATTATGTCTGTAGAGACGCCCGACCATACACGGTTTTACAGATGTTACACGTTAGACGTAGTCGATTTGGTACAGAGCATACTGACCCGGTAACACGGGGATTCGAACCGAAGATCCCTGTGTTGGTAGGCAACGGAATAGACGGCCACGCCACCCGGGCGAAGCTCATCAACATTCTTTGAGAACATTTATGCTGTCAACCATTGTAAGAATAAGCATTACATTCTAAAAACGAAACTCAAACCTCTTCCTTTTGCCATATATATGTAATATATTAAGGTGCAGAAATGTCAACGCCCCTGTTTATTTCTGCAGTGTTTACAAAAAAAACCCTCTCAAATATCAAATTACCACCTGATATTCGAGAAATGATGTGAGAATGTGACACGCCTGAGTTAGTTTGTTATGGAAACCAGAAAAAACAAACAAACAACAAACAAACGAGAGAGACCAGTAGCTTGCTGTGACACTGGTGACATCCTCCTATATCCCTCAGGGAGAAGCAGCATTATGAGCAGTCTCACACACGTGTCCACCCTTAGAATAAAATGTGTCACTTACTGCCAACTTCCTGTGTATAACAACAAAATAAGTTATGTGACGCATGCCACCATGCGTGTTGCGCTCAGCATGACTCGTGCCCACGTTATGCGCTCTCATGTCTTACGAATCAACATGACTGTCTCTGATGTACAGAACCCACATATTACATGTAGATCTTTGTCATGAAAGGGACGAAGCTCGTGAATATGTATTCACTGATGCACATCCATTATCCTTTTAATCTTTGCTACGTGTCCATTGTGGGAAAACGCCGCTTTCAAAATCTCTACGTTCCCCGGGATAATAGAGGACTTCCAGGTTCGTCTTTACTCATTATTCCATTGACGTCCTCCCCCAGAGAACACAGATAAGGTTTTCTATATGGATGTATCAGATCCATGTCCAGTGTCTGCGTAATCAAATCAGATGAGCCAGTAGGCCCAACAGGGTTTCTCCTGTTTTTCAAGAACAGCTTTCACCACAGGTGCGTTCAAATTCGGCAAAGCGAGGGGAACTTCCCGGGCGAACATGTTTCTTTGAGCTTTAAAATTTGAACGTTTTTGTTTGTTCGACTCAAACAGCAAACAAATATGGCGGCGAACAAGGGGCAATTGTATTAGCTTGCAGCGACGGTTTTACAGACGCTACACGTTAGACGTAGTCGATTTGGTACCGAGCATACTGACCCGGAAACCAAAAGATGTAAGGAGAATAGAGGGCTACGTAACTGAAGTCGTACCAACGTACGACGATTTTACATTCAGCCCTTAAGCCTGATTTATGCCTCTGCATAGAATCGACGCCGGGGGTCCAACGTAGGGCACGCGGAGGTTACGCCGGGGCCTGAGCTGCGCCTCTCCAAAAAAATGTAACTACACGTGATTGGTCCGCTCTGTAGATCGCGTTTCCTCCTACGCATTTCCGACCGCTCCTTCAGTGGCCGTCTCAGTGGCCGGACAAGAACGGAAAAAGTTCCCCTTCAGGCTGTCTCAGTCGGTTCAATGGTCGTACACTTCATCTCCTCCGACGTCTTATCGCTTTTATGCGTTGCGCGAATTTCAGTAGAAGTAACTGTTGTTCAACATTTATTAGCTCCAACTCCAACATGATCTGTTCCGATTCACTCTCCATTGTCTGAAGCGCACGAAGCAACGTCTTCCGCTAAGAAAAACTCAACAGAGTGGCATAGAAGCCCCACCGCCATCTAGCGGTTTGGCTGTGTAATTGCAGAGCGGCGCAGACACTCCGGCGCCACATGTATGAACGCTGACGACCGCGTAGCGTCCGTGGCTGTTCGCCGACTACCTCCCTCCTCAGCTACCTCTTTGTGTGTTCGCCAATTTTCGCAGTGAGCTCAAAGCAAACGGGAAAAAAAACCGTTTGGAAAATGTTTGCGAAAGTTTGCTCATTTGAACGGAGCTCAACTTTCTTACTCGAAGAAGTAAAAAAGATCAAACAGTGAAACGGGAGACTCCGCCCAGCCTTCCCTTGCTGACCTAACGGGCATTACACAGAGGGCGTGTGAGCTGCATACGAAGATTCAAACAACACTTCACGGAAAAATATCACGAATAATGTACCGAGAAAACAGCAGGGCCCTGTTCCAGAAAGCTAACTGCAATGGTGAGCTATTTTGCAACGTGTTTCTCTGACAACTAAACAATGGGATTTTTAGGGAGGACGGTCATCGTGGGCGTAATGAACAGAAACACATTAAACAAATAATGATTAAAACGCTAATGGTAAACAATGGGCAACCCCATCTGCCACGAACGTTGGCTCGAACCGTGAATCTGCTCTGGTTTGTCAGATCATGTAAGGGGGAGGGCGTGGGTTGCTGCCGGCAGTTATGTAAACAAAATGTCCATATCAGTGAGTGTGAGAGAAAGTTTTTGAGAAATCACCACAGCACCTCTGCACCTGCCGCCTCCGCTCCATCCCACGCAAGCCAGGACAGCCCTCTGGCAGGGAGTTTCAGCACCGCCGCGCTCAAAGAAGGGTACATCCCCGAATCGCGGAATCACACTACTTAAACCAGGATACGCTGAATTGACAGAGGGGTGTGGGGGTCGCCGCATGGATTAGGAGATGGGAAAAGTCTTTGTGTGTCCTACTGTGGCTGATTGGGGGGGCAAAGCGTTGCTCATGCTCTGCTCTGTTTGGTGCATTCGGTGCACCGACAACAGCTGCAATAAACTATGTGTGACTCTTCATACAACCACCACGGTGATCACCATAAGTGCATATCACATTGTCATAACGTCTAGTCCTTTTTCCAAAATTTCGATTTTTTTTTCGTCCGTTTTTTTCTAGAACGTGCAGCACTTGAATTGCACTCGGCTGCCTGTCCCTTGAGTTCATAAATCGGCGTCCATAATTAGCATTTAATTAGCATTTGTAGTTATGCGACTATCTGTACTCTAGAGGGCGCTGTTTTCAGGTTCTGAGAGGAGACTGCCCTGTATATGCTAAACCCAATGACAGCAGATTTCCCAGTAAAATGATCTTTGTAATCTTACCTGGGAATTGCTGAGTGCTAACAAACATAGACGGTATTTTTCTATGGTATAACAGCTGGCAGAGCAACCTGTGCATGCCATCGTAGATGCACAAAAACTTGGTTTGCTGTGTCATTGTGTTGAAGCCTCTTGTGTGTAACATACAGCAGGCCCTGCAGATGCTATGAAACCATTTGGGAAAGAGTTGTCCTGCAAGATGTCCATTTAATTTTCACACCTGCTACAGCTTTAATATGATTGACCTGTTCTGTGACCTATGTGAGCGAGAGACAGAGAGAGAAACGGGAGGTGGGGGAGATTAGTAGAGAGAGAGAGAGAGAGAGGAGTTACAGGAAATAAATTAGCATTTAAGTGAAGAGAGAAAGCCTGGACTGACATCCTAACGGAGACAGACGGAGAACATGCCACATTGTTAGGTTTTCCTTTGTTCACGTTTGTAGCTTTTTCTCCCTTTTACGCTGCTGTGTATCTGATCCTTTTCAAAAGCAAACATTAGAAGTAGGGCAGCCCCGCTGCCGCTCGTGGAGAAAACTGGGACGTGTTGATGTGTGTGTCCCCAAAACCAACAACTCACCTCGTGCTCGTCAGTCATGATTATAATCCCTGCAGGGCTTTACACCGCTTTAAGTTCCTCGATCCTGTTGGTCAATACTCAACATATAGTAAGCTACACTGGGGGACTGGGGGGGGGGGTCGTGAAATAAACACCACAATGCATGGTAGCCATTTGCTTGTATTTGCCAGCAGCCTGATGCCTAAGGATGCAGCCCTCTGACTGCTTTATTTGACTTTGTGGCAAGCCGGGCATGGTTTCTTTATTTCTTTGTGAGGCCAGGAGACGCAGGAGCGGATCATCCGAAACACCTGTGCAAAATTAACCTCCTTGGCTTTTTATACGCGTGTATCTCAGCAGGCGGGGAGAGAGGCCAGAGGGAATTTACAACCATCTGGATGATGTGTAGATGACATTAAGAGACCTTGATGAACTGTTGCTTTGAGCCTGTGGAAAATGGGTTATTAGAGACCTGTGCTCGAAACAAGAACCGATACTGACTAAGCAATGGGGGTTTTGAGAAACCGTCTTAATATTTCCAATGCCATGCCCGGATTGCTGTTCTCCAGTCTCCCCTCCAATTACAGTACCGGGACGCGAACCCCATCCCCTGTTTGCATTCATAGTTTTGCTATGACGCCCTTATAGTGATATGTAGGCACGAGGGTACAAATCTCTGAGGGATTTTGAAATGATGCATATTTCAATTTCAGTCGAAAGCATCAGTCAGTGTCAGTCGGATGACATCTTTTTCCGAGTTTGATGATGGCAACAAGCAGTGAGCACCCCTCATCAAACAAAACGCTCCGGTCTGTCGGAAGAAAAACACACTTGATCATTACAGGGGCTGAAAAAAATTGCCCCTTTCATTCAAAGATGCTGACAGACTGTTTGACCTAGTTATCGTCATTTTCTAGTTTCACGTATGGTGACCCACCTTTCTGACATCCCTACTTGTTCTCGCACGAAAACACTCCTCTGTTATTACGTGTCATGGTGAAATACACAGCGGTCTTTCTCTGGCACCCTAATGGGCGCATGTGTATTCTTGGGAACCCTCATGAGTACATTTTGCCCCGTCTCTCTCCAAGATAAAGGTCCTGCTAAAAGCAGAGGTCACCCAAATAGGATATGTTACATTTGCCTGTACCAGCTAGTTGATTCAAAAAGAAGGGGACAGTTTGCTTTGTCTAATGTGCAGCTTTCCCATGTGCAAGGTAAAGAAGTTTGTGTCAGGGAAATACTCGTAAAGGCTAAAAAAGGATGACGGATAGGGAAACGCATCTTAAATCGTCTCTCCCAATTATATTTCGACACCTATTACGTCTTATCTCAGTGAAGCCGGCTACTGTGCGGCTGTCCTCATCTGTCGTCCGTGCAGCTCCTCATTCCCCTTTATCCCTGCTTTAATGGTCACAAAGCCTTCAGCGGGGAACAGCTGCAACTAACACGAGCTGGATTTTTCAAGCCTTATCAAGAGACAGACAGGAGACGGGCTTTGACAGGGGCCAGTATCGAACATTTTTTCTGAAATCAAATCTGCTAACCATGTCCAGCTTTTCCCAAACTGTAAACATAATGTTGTGACTGCTGCTAATAGTCTTGTTTTATTTGAGATGGCTTCTGTAAACTTGACTGAAGCCTTACTGTGGTAACCACACTTACCACATACCACAGTTACATAGGTTAATAACACATTAACCTATATTGGTTTTAAGGGTTACATGGACTCGAAAGGTCCGATGAGTCCATCAGCGGGACAGACATAGAGAAGGGGTCTCGTTCTTCTGATCAATGCCCACAGGGGCTTGTCAGCAAGTCATAAACACTATCTGTCCACTATTCTAGGTGGTTGGGCAATTGTTTGGGTGATCAATGTGCTCCCCTCCCCTCGCCCCTTTTCTCCCCAATTGTATCCAGCCAATTACCCCACTCTTCCGAGCCGTCCCGGTCGCTGCTCCACCCCCTCTGCCGATCCGGGGAGGGCTCCAGACTACCACATGCCTCCTCCGATACATGTGGAGTCGCCAGCCGCTTCTTTTCACCTGACAGTGAGGAGTTTCGCCAGGGGGGCGTAGCATGTGGGAGGATCATGCTATTCCGCTCCCCCTCCCCCTCGAACAGGCGCCCCTGACCGACCAGAGGAGGCGCTAGTGCAACGACCAGGACACATATCCACATCCGGCTTCCCACCTGCAGACGCGGCCTATTGTGTCTGTAGGGACGTCCGACCAAGCTGGAGGTAACACGGGGTTTTCGAACCGGCGACCCCGTGTTGGCAGACAACGGAATAGACTGCCACGCCACCCGGATGCCCTTGGGTGAGATGGAAGAGCGTATAAAGGCCAGAGGAAGAACGTACATATGTACGGACAGGCAGGGCAGGTAATTGCTTGGGCCCCCCAAGACTCTAGGGCCCCCCCACAGGCTGACTGACTTGACTCCACAGCAATGACAGCAACGGCCCAAAATTGCAACGAACTCTGTCCTCAAATTCCGCTAAAGGGGCCCCGCAGAAGTTTGTTTTGAAGCCTCTCTATACGTGCAAAATCAGAATGAAGACGAGTAGTCTGGTAGCGGAAAAAGCAAAAAGGTTGGAAAAAAAAGACAGTGGTAAGTGTGCACCAGGGCATGAAGATTAATGTGAAGGATGCTGACAGCATAAGCCCAAAAGTTAACTAGGAGAGCTCCTTTTATATGAATATTAATGTAGCCCAAAGTTAGCTAAGTAGCGTGGACGCTAACATTAATAGAATAGCTGATCACACTTTATTTGAAGGGGTGTGCATAAGACTGGCATGATGCTGTCGTAACAATGACATGACACCTGTCATGAAATTGAAGGAGTCTTTATGAATGTGTGACTGTTGTCATGAAGTGTCCTTCAGTAAGTTATGTCATTTTGATGCAAAGTTGACATTATTTGAGATGTCTTTGTTGTAGCAACTCGAGTGGGACCGAGACACTCAATTTGATATATTTCACGCATTTGTAGCTCGAAAACAGACATCTCAAACAATGCCAATTTTGCATAAAAAATGACCTAATTGACCGAATGTCATTAATGACAACAGCAATGAACATTCATAAAAACTCCTTCATGTTCATGACAGGTGTCATGTCATGGTTATGATGGTGTCATGTCAGTATGCACACCCCTTCAAAGAAAGTGTTACTGAATAGTTTGCAAGCAAGCCAGAATGTTTTTCAAACAGTTATCCAAATCTTCTCGATAGAAAAGCCAAAATAACATCAAATTAATCATTGGTACTCTTACCAATGGTTAATATAAAGTTATTTTGCCCGAAAAGGTGTCTATTGGTTGGCTTGCTTAAATTACCCACAAATGTAAATAGGCCTATACATGAGACTTCAGCAGAGCTTAATTACTATATAATGTAGTCTTAATAGGTTTGGGAAACATTTGTCTATTTAATTGATTAACTGAGAAATAGTAATCCTGCCAAGGAAGAATATTAAAATGTATAAATAATAATAGGAAGAAAATAATAATAATGATAATAATAATAACCCAGTGATTCAAGCAAATTCTTTATGAGACAGTACAAGCAATCACTGGATTATTTTGCTCCTTATTTGTTGAGCACTTTTCCTACTGTTGAGTGTTTCTTTTAACCAGGGCTCGAATTGGGGGGGGGGGCATCTGGACCTCCCATAACGAACAAAGGACCTCCCATAAGAAAGGAAAAATTAAGCTTCTGGGGGTCCCCCATAGTATTATGGTTGTAATAAGAATAATGACAATAAATATCGATTATTTTTGGGGCATATTGTAGCGGTTCTTATTTGGCATGTAGCAGTGAATCTGTTAACCATGCCTGTCTTTATGTTGCACCCGTACCTCTGTTCTGCCTGCGTGGTCACAGTCAGATCGGGCTCTTTGGACCGCAAATGCTGACCAATCAGAATCCTTCTAGGCAGCACAGTCACGTCACGAGCGGTTACAGATACAGTCGTCTGCTCTGTCTCCCGCTCCACAATTACAGGTAACGACTAAAGTAAGCTAACAAAACATGTGAATTGTGAAAGAAGTCATGGTAAATAGTTTAAGGAAGTATTGGTATCACATATTGTAAAAATAATTATTTCTCCCCGATATTGCTGCAATGTTAACTACGAATGAACAGAGTTGTGATCTTACTCAGTGTTTTTTTGTTGTTGCTCTAAACTAGCTACTTAACGTTATCTAGCTAGCTGATGCTGTTTTGACGTTGGCTATAACATTATGCTAACGTTAATTGTCAGAGAATGTTCAGAAACTTCCAGCACCGCATTAGCTAGCTAGCTAATGCTGCTAGTGTCATGTGTGCCCAACATTATCATAGACATTCTATTTAACGATACAAGAAATAATCGAGAAACTAATTATCTATTGCAGCTGGCTGTGCATTTGTGTGATCAGAAACTAGAGGTATCTATCGATAACGTTATTAGCTAGCTAGTTAACTAGCCAGGTAGCTACTAGCTAGACAATATTACTGACCACGGCTACATGCACACCATATTCTGATTAATGTCTATTATTCTCGCATAAGGCCATATTTTGAATAATCTGTTTACATGCTCCATGAAAGAAGGATATTCCTGTAATTTATACATGCTTACTAGACTATTCCGACTATGCTGTAAAAAACGTCATGTTCCCGCTTTTTTCCCGTTCAATATAGACAGGCATAAAATGCAATGATAGTGTTATCATGCATATTCTTTGACTTAATGCTATTACATTTTGATAAACATTCCGATTCAACTGTTCTCTACAATGGCAGTGAATTATTTTCCGTGTTTCTTAGGTTTATTCAGCGCAATCTTCTAATTGTGAAAGAAACAGGTTGGAAAACCATGGTGCCGAGAGTTCTGACAATTTAGACGCAACAGCGAGGAGAGAGGTTTTCGTGTGTCGCAGGTGACTCAAAAGTCCATAATTCTTTGCTGTCTTACATCGAAGAGTAAATACACTGATATTCATTCACCTCTCCTCCCAGACTTACAAAATGGTTGCATTGAGTCAAAAGACCTTTCAAAAGAGAGCATAATTTTAGCGTTTTAACAACCCCCCCCCAACCGCAAATAGGGGACCCCCCATAACTGGTCACTCAATTCGAGCACTGCTTTTAACGAAGTTAATAATAATAATAATAATAATAATAGGAATAAAAATAGGAGTAGAAATAGGAAAAAAGCAAGATGTTTTTTTTTCTGCCTGGGTTGCCCTCAGACTATAGAATAGCCTCTGATAAAGGCCTGAGATGCACCCATTCAGGCTGAGGTAAGAAATTTGGCTTTCTTTAATGCAGTATCCAGCAGCTCCCACTTGAAACCCCTGACTGTTTCTTCAGAGAAGAAATAAATGTACTTGCCATTTATGCCTTTTAAGAAATAACATTTTCACATCAGTGGCGCAGGCCCAAAAAACTTTCTTCTTAAGTGTTTCAAGTAAATCCATAAAATCCAATGTACTATTTTCTGTAAAATCTGCCTCAATGCTACATTGTGTTTGTGTCGGTATGCTACATAACAGGAAGCTGAGGGTGCTGCCAAACATATAAAACCTTCATAATCCAGTGGAAATGTCCCTGCTGTTCATTAACACCACTAACAATAATAACATGCTGCGAGAACATAGCATATACTAGAAAGTCCTTGGTCATCCTCATGTCTGTGAAAGTGACAAACTTCATTAAAAGTGGAAGGGGTGGATAGCGTGAATTTAATAACAGCTAAAAAGAGGTAAAGACCTGCACTGTGATGAATCACAGGGGTTTATTAGATTACAAATGCCAGAGAAAGTCCTCTCCACAATGGGTTTCCTGCAGAGACAAATGGTACAGCTGGTGGGAACATGTATCTTGTGATACCTGCAGAATCAGTGGTATTATGAATCTGGTGCACTTGTCAGTATCTAGACACTGATACAAAACCCGGCTGACTTGAAGAGAAATTGCAAGTGACAAAGATTCTTGTATAAGTTTTGATTGATGCAAGGAAGAAATGTTTTCCTTCCATGTTAGGAAACAGATGAGAAGATAAAGTGAACAATTTTAGTGTCAGTGAGGAGTAAAGCGAACAGAGTACAAGATGGTCTTAAACTAAAGAGTACTGGGCATCCAGGTAGCGTTGCAGTCTATTCCGTTACCTACCAACACGAGGATCGCCGGTTCGAATCCCCGTGTTACCTCCGGCTTGGTCGGGCATCCCCACAGACACAGTTGGCCGTGTCTGCGGGTGGGAAGCCGGATGTGGGTATATGTGTCCTGGTCACTGCACTAGCGCCTCCTCTGGTCGGTCGGGGGTGCCTGTTTGAGGAGGAGGAGGAACTGGGGTGGAACTACTTCCCGTGTCCAATCTACACAAGAGAAATTAATGCTAAAGTAACATGAATTCGTGGAAATTAAAAAAAGATAATTAAACAAACAATGCACAATATTTCTCCAAGTTGATGGAGCTTTAACTCTCAACTATAAGGTGTTATGTAACAGAATATTGAGATTATGAGTTGCTTTTGATTCCTAATTTCGTTGACATTAGCGCAGCATCTACATGACATAAGATATTGAAACTAGTATTTTTCAGGAAGACTCACGAGCCATCTGGGTACCTGAAGAGTGCAGCTAACATGTTAGGATTGCTGCCAAAAGTTGATAGCAACATTACAATGTTATGAATTCTTACTATTGTTGACGGCATAAAAACATGTTATAATTGTATACCTTACTAGTATTGCAGAAAGCAGTTCATCTTGATACAACGTTTATTGAGACAAACGTTTCATCACTCATCTAAGTGACCTCTTCAGTCTCAGCTGACTGCAGGTATCCCCACCCTTATAAACAATACAGTTGCCGGCGTCCGCGGTGGTGTAGCGGTCTAAGCATCGGCTTTGTGTCGATGCAGTTGCCCACTGGGGACCGGGGTTCGCGCCCCGGTCTCGTCAGATCCGACTATGGCCGGACTCGGTGAAGCAGTAATAATTGGCAACGCTGTCTTCGGGAGGGGGGCGGAGTCGGCTTGTGTTCGTCACATGAATGCGTCTCTGTGTGTGTCGGAAAAAGCAGTGCTTCGGCCTGGATTCGCCTTGTTGGCGACGCGTCTGCTTCGAGACGGCCGGCCGGAGAGATGCAGTTGGCCAACGCATGCGGTACGAGGGTGGGAGTTTCAACTAAAATAGGGATCGATTGGCCACTAAATTGGGAGAAAAAGGGAAAAATCAGAAATAAATTTATAAAAAATAAATAAATAAAGATACAGTTGCAAAATGACCAAAGCCAACGATGAGTTTCATATGCATATTGCCGTGATCATTAATTAGAGTTACAATGGTCATGTTTATTATTCACAGAGGATTGGGGAATAGTTGCAATCACAGCATTGTAAGATGGTGGCAGATGTACTCTTAGCCCCCCCCCCCCCAATGAGGGATGGTCGTTCCCTCATCACATAGATGGCCTCTTTGACTCCCCGTTCAAACCAAAGTTCCTGCCTATCAAGGATGTGCACATCCTCATCCTTGAAAGAGCGGCCACTGGCCTGTAGATGGGTGTAGACTGCGGAGTCCTGGCCTGACGTGTTAGCTTTCCTGTGCTGTGCCATCCTCTCGGCCAGCGTCTGTTTAGTTTCCCTGATGTACAAGTCGTTATGCCACTGTATTGTTTATGAGGGTGCTGATACCTGCCGTCAGTTGGGACCAGGCGCGGATCTACGGGGTGGCAAGGGGTGGCAGCTGCCACCTCTGGGACACAGTCTTGCCACCCCTGTTGCCACCCCATTTATAAATCAGATAATATGTTTTTAAAGTATATTTTATGTACATGCATGAGACCCGCACCAAACTAATTTCAAACAGTAGAGAACAAAATACTGTAGCGAATTCGGGGGACAACGCAACCACAGGAACTGCTGCGGCTGGTAAGCGAGCCCGTATCGCCCGCACCGCAGGAGACATCGCTAACCGCTCAACTAAAGGGTCAGATCCACCAGCCAGCGGCCAGCGTGTCTACTTATCCATGCACGTTACAATACATTCGATGAAATCCGAGTTTTGAAAAATAATACGTTTAGAATAATGTCCATTGCCCCCCTCCTTGAACGTCATGCCACCCCTTTGCCACCCCAGGAAAAAATCTCTAGATCCGCCACTGGTTGGGACTGAAGAAGTCACTTAGATGAGTGATGAAACGTTTATCCCGAAACGTTGTGTCCAGATGAACTGATTCAATTTTTCTGTGATTTCCTTACCTGGATCACTGGACATGCATAAAGACACTTAATAGTTAATAGTATTGCCCCCCCCCCCATAGCCTGCCTTTATGTGCAGCTTTACTTAAGATTTTAATTAGGGAAGCCAGCCTCTTCATATCTGACAATGAGCACCAGAGAAAGTGTCAGAAAAGGGACAGGAGAGTAGTGTCCAAGGAGAGGGCTGGTACGTCAAGCTGTCCACTGCGACAGAGCTGTGAAATGGACTGCATGGACTGTTCTGGCTTAAAGAGGCTTTACATTTCTCCAATTACAGTACAATGCTTTGGCTTCAAATTCAGAAGTCCACCTCATGAAAAGTTTGACACCCACCCCATAAAAGTGCTGGAATGAGAATAAAACTCAAAAACGATTTATCTTTATTATTATTATTATTATCATTATGATTATTATCATTATTGATGTGACAGGTTACCCTATGATCTTTGCATCCAAACAGAAACATTTGAGCAAATACATGTAGTTGTATTTATGAAGTGTTGCGCGATGACCACCACGTAACAATTGTGTAATAAAACATAAAGTATTGTATTCTGTTGCATTCAGCAAACCAAAACCTCACACTCAAACCTCCAAGTTCGTTTTCCTCCAGCTCTGACAACACCTAAGCAGAAGACACACCTCTGAAAGCTTGCGTCACATAAGTAAGCAACAAGCTTGCAAGAATCACATATCATACATGTATGGTTTGCCCTTGAACGAGCTTTGTCATAAAGTATTGTCAGTGCTGCGGAGAGTGGTCGCTGCTCCATTTCAGAAAAGCGAAAATGTGCAGTCAGGCGAAGAAGTTGTGTGCAAATATTTCTCCAAACAAATGCAACGAAACGTTTGACACACGAATACCAAACAGAAGAGTCAGTCAGCGTGGGCAGCTTTCATATGAATGTGCAGAACAACGACAGCGCGGTTCATAAGTGTAGGCACAAGGTGCAGAGGTCTCGGCAGAAAAGCAGGGCTTCCACTCATAGAATCCGGCGCATAAGAACCAGACAGTGCTGCTGTTTTGCACCATTTGCAGTCTATGCATTCACTCTCCGGTTGTCATTTACAGCACACAGTGTGCTGGTTTGCAGGTTGGCAAAGCACCCCCCCCCGTTTTTTTTTGTGCAAAGCATCTATTCCTTTATTCTTCTGCCATCTCTCTTTTTTTCCTCTCCCTCTCTGTCTCTTGAACACGTGAGGCTGGAGAGTGTGGGAGTCCAATGGATGACTCATCTCTTGCACACCTCATCAGCGACTGCCCATATTTGGGCTGCCCGGAAATCCATTTTTCTGAGCCTGTGTTGTATTGGACTGCAAGATATACGCAGTAAAGCACTTTCCCACTTTTTCTTTTCTTCCGTACTATTTTTCAGTGCAACTGTTCTTTCTTTCTTTTTTTGTTTGCTTCAAGGGTTCAATTCTCATTAATTGTTTTTTATTGTCACAAGTACATTATCAGGTGTTTTCACAAGGGCATTTCCAAGGGCATTTCTGTGAGATGTGAGGTGTACGGGTGGCCTTTTGGAATTTTCTTCACATGGATTCGGGCTTACATATCTCAAACAAACACACACGCACACACAAACAAATAATCAGAATCACTCTAATCATTAGGCAGGTGAACAGGAAAAGCAACAGGAAATCAATATTGTCAATGTTTCCCTTTTCATTGCATTTGAGGAATTAATTTTAAAATATGGCAAGGTGATAAAAATTTAAGATGCTGTGTTTGAGGGGAGGCCAGTCCAGATAATATTCGGTTCATTCAGCTTCATCAGAGGAAGAAAAACACTTCAAATTTGTATGCCTGCGAGTGGGTGTGCGAGTATGCATATTTAATGTGCATCCAGGGATTGGCATCAGTTTATACGACAAGCCTTTGCTTTTAGATGCAGGCTAGGGCAAAGGTCATTTTATACTCTCGGCTCACCATCTAATGAATATTACAAGTAGCATGGCGCAGATTGGTCCGATTTCAAAGAGGATAACATTTGGTATACAGCTTTTAGATGCTGCATAATGTACCGTTTAATTGTATCCACTGGGCATTCACACTCACACATATACAGATACACACACACACACACACACACACACACACACACACACACAATAATGGCATTTTCAGGTAATGCGATGGCAGGCAAAGTCTTCACATCAAGGTTGCAGTCAACATTCTACATCAGGAGTCCCCAGCGGGCCGATTTAACATTGACAATATTCTTGTGGACTTTGTGTGTGTGTGTGTGTGTGTGTGTGTGTGTGTGTGTGTGTGTGTGTGTGTGTGTGTGATCACGACCAGAATATAGGTTAGTTTATAAGTCAATAGCATTTAAGTAAAATTTGGATGTCAGCACACAGCGCATATTTTCCTCGCATGAACATTTTAAAAACACCGCAACTCGCCAGTATCACTGACTCAGTGAGAGCCCCGGGCTTGTTTCCCTGCAACAAGATGGTCATGTGATGGGAGTCCTCGCTCGCGATAAAGCCATACCGTAAGTATTACATGTCGTATTTCCTTTCGAAGGAAGCTTTCTTTTTTGCAGTCTCGGACTCTGCTGTCTCTGCGTTATCGTTGTCGTTAGACCTATTATCTCCACTGCCTCTCTCGAAGAAACTCTCAAGCGACGTTTGTCTTTTACTCATGGTAGCTAGCTAGTTTGCTAGCTGCAATACGCACATTATGTGGGTAAGTGGGTGATGACGGACTGATCACCTCGCATGCGTTACGTTACTCAAGTTCAACGTCAGTATCCTCATCCTGTTGTGGGCGTGACAGGGAATGTGGGGAAAGGCGCAACACAGACAGACCCTGCCAAGTTCAATGTAATTACTGCACAAATAGCCTACTACTACTACTGCTACTGCTACTACTACTGCTACTACTACTACTGCTGCTGCTGCTGCTGCTGCTGCTACTACTACTAATTTTGGCTGCTTCTGTTAGGGGTTGCCTCAGCGGATCATCCGTTTCCATCACTTCCTGTTCTCTGGATCTTCCTCTGTCACACCAGCCACCTGCATGTCCTCTCTCACCACATCCATAAACCTCCTCTTTGGCCTTCCTCTTTTCCTCTTCCCTGGCAGCTCCATCTTCAGCGTCCTTCTCCCAATAAACCCAGCATCTCTCCTCCACACATGTCAAAGCCTTCTCAATCTTGTCTCTCGCTTCGTCTCCAAATCGTCCAACCTGAGCGGTCCCTCTAATATAATCGTTCTTAATCCTGTCCTTCTTTGTCACTCCCTTTGTCACTTCTCCATCAACATTCTCAAAGAAAACATCGCGTCTGTAGTGCTCTTTCGTAGTATGAAACCATACTGCTGCTTGCTAATCATCACCTCTCCTCTTAACCTTGCTTCCACTACTCTTTCCCATATCTTCATGCTGTGGCTGATCAACTTTATACCTCTGTAGTTGCTACAGTTCTGCACATCACCCGTATTCTTGAAAATCGGTACCAGTATGCTTTACCTCTACTCCTCAGGCATCCTCTCACTTTCCAAGATTGTGTTAAACAACCTAGTTAAAAACTCCACTGCCATCTATCTTAAACACCTCCATGCCTCCACAGGTATGGCATCTGGACCAACCACCTTTCCACTCTTCATAGCTGCCCTCACTACCTTCTTGCCAATCCACTGCACTTCCTGATTCACTATTCCCACATCATCCAATCTTCTCTCATTATCTTCATTCATCAGCCCCTCAAAGTACTCCTTCCACCTTCTCAACACACTGTCCTTGCTTGTCAACACATTTCCATCTCTGTCCTTCTTCGCCCTAACCTGCTGCAGATCCTTCCCAGCTCACTCTCTCTGTCTAGCCAATTGGTACAAGTCCTTTTCTCCTTCCTTAGTGTCCAACCTCTCATACAACTCACCATACGTCTTTTTCTTTGCTTTCACCACCTCCCTCTTTGCTTTAAGCCACATCTCTTTGTACTCCTGTCTACTCTCCTCATCTCTCTGACTATCCCACTTCTTCTTTGCAAACCTCTTCCTCTATAATTTCCCGTACTTCCTTATTTCACCACCAAGTCTCATTGTCTTCCTTCCTCTCTCCGGATGACACCACAAGTACTTTCCTAGCTGTCTCCCTTGCTATTTCTGCAGTGGCTGCCCAGCCATCTGGCAACGTTTCACTACCTCCCAGTGCCCGTCTTAACTCCGCCCTGAATTCCACACAACAGTCTTCCTTCTTCAAATTCCACCAATTGATCCTTGGCACTGCCTTCACTCTCTCCCTCTTCTTGATCGCCAAAGCCATCCTAGAGACCACCACCCGATGCTATCTAGCTACATTCTCCCCTGTGACCACCTTGCAGTCTCCAATCTCTTTCAGGTCACGCTTCCTGCATAAGATACAGTGCTGCTTGAAAGTTTGTGAACCCTCCAGACATGGTCACTGTTTTTGTAAAAAACATTAAAATAAGCTTATCACACATACATCCAAATCCCTATTTGTAAAGCACACCTTCCAAATAATGGACACACACACAAAAAGAGATATATTTTCATTATTTAATTCAACAAAGGTGGTTTATTTCACAAAAACTGAAAATTTAACATGTGCAAAAGTATGTGAACCCTTGTATTAGTAGCTTGTGGCTCCTCCTTTTGCAGCCATTACTTCAACCAAACGTCTTCTGTAACCACTAACCAGTCTCTCGCATCTGCTTATGGGGATTTTTGCCCACTCCTCCTTGCAGAACTCAGCCAGTTGAGAGAGGTTGGAGGGACATCTGGTATGTACCAACTTCTTCAGGTCTCGCCACAACATTTCAAATGGATTAAGGTCCGGACTTTGACTGGGCCAATCCAGAGTACGAATCCTCTTTCTCTGAAGCCATTCCTTTGTAGTTTTGCTGGAATGCTTTGGGTAATTGTCTTGTTGCATGATCCATTTTCGTCCCAGCTTCAACTTCCTGACTGATGGCAGGAGATTCTGGTCAAGAATTTGTTGATATGCCGGAGAATTCATGGTTCCTTGGATAATATGGAGTCGTCCAGGTCCAGAAGCAGGAAAGCAGCCCCAGACCTTCACATTTCCACCACCATGCTTCACTGTTGGGAGGAGGTTCTTTTCTTTATAGGCAGTGTTGGCTTTTCTCCAAACATGTTGGTTTTGATTGTGACCAAATAATTCTATTTTGGACTCGTCTGTTCAGAGAATGGACTTCCAGAAGGTCTCTGGTTTGTCCAAGTGCTCTCTGGCATAGTTGAAATGGGCAGCTTTGTTCTTTTTTGAGAGCAGAGGCTTCCTTCTAGCAACCCTCCCATGAATGTCATGGCTATTCAATTTCCGTCTGATTGTAGATGCATGCACATTTGTCCCAGATGCTATCAGAGAGGTCTGCAACTCTCTAGAGGTGATGTGTGGGTTGGCCTTTACCTGATTTATTATTTTTCTGGTGCTTCTGGGTGATAGTTTTTTTTTAAAAATAAATTTATTTCTGATTTTTCCCTTTTTTTCTCCCAATTCAGTGGCCAATTGATCCCTATTTTAATTCAAACACCCACCCTCGTATTGCATGCGTTCGCCAACTGCGTCTCTCCGGCCGGCAGTCTCGAAGGAAAGCGCCTCCCCACTTTCGTGACAAGGCGAATCCAAGCCGAACCACTGTTTTTCCGACACACACAGAGACGCATTCACGTGACGAACACAAGCCGACTCCGCCCCCCTCCCGAAGACAGCGTTGCCAATGATCGCTGCTTCATCGAGTCCGGCCATAGTCGGATCTGACGAGCTGGGGTGATAGTTTTGATGGGCGTCCACTTCTAGGCAGAGTTGCTGTCATGTTGACGGCCGTCCATTTGTAAATTATTTGTCTTACAGTGGATGGATGGAGCTGGAATCTTTTGGAGATGGTCTTATATCCCTCCCCAGACTGATGGGCTATCACTACCCTCTTCTTCATGTCCTCGGATATCTCCTTTGCTCTCGGCATTGTTGATTTGTATGGGACCACAGTGGTTTGGTTGGTTTCCTCTCTCTTTTAATTAGTGAAGGCCAAACCTTTTCCCAAGGATGTCTCATTTCATTGGTCTGCTTAAATGATTAATTAAGCACCCAAATGTGTTTCACCCGAGTCTGTTACCTGCTTGACTTAACCAATGCAGCTGGGGGTTCACTTACTTTTGCACATACACTAATTCCATGTTTCATGTAGTTTTTAGGCTACTTAAACAAGTCCCGCTAAACAAGTACATGCAACTGATAAACATATATCTGACATTTCATACATAAAAACTGGTGATGATAGAATAAGAAAATCATGGTAAAACAACAGAAAAATCTAAACTGCTCAAGGGGTTCACATACTTTCAAGCAGCACTGTATATAGTCCACCTGTGTGCACTTTCCTCCACTCTTATACATCACTCTGTGTTGCTCGCTCTTCTTGAAATATGTATTCACCACAGCCATTGCCATCCTTTTCACAAAATCCACCACCATCTGTCCTTCCAAATTCCTCTCCTTGACACCATACCTGTTCATCACCTCCTCATCACTTCTATTCCCTTCACCAACATGCCCATTGAAGTCAGCGCCAATCACCACTCTGTTCTCCTTGGGTACCCTCTCTACCACTTCATCCAACTCACTCCAGAATTCGTCTTTCTCTTTCATCTCACACCCAACTTGCGGGGCATATGTGCTGATAACATTCATCATCACACCTTCGATTTCGAGCTTCATATTCATCACTCTGTCCGACACTCTCTTCACCTCCAACACATTCTTGACATGTTCTTCCTTCAGAAGAACCCCTACCCCATTCTGCCTCCTATCTGCACCATGGTAGAAGAGATTGAACCCACCTCTGATGTTCCTGACCTAACTCCCTTTCCACCTGGTCTCTTGCACACACAGTATATCTACCTCCCTTCTCTCCATCATATCAGCCAGTTCTCTCCCTTTACCAGTCATACTGGCAACATTCAAAGTTCTGACTCTCACCTCCACATTCCTACCCTTCCTCCTCTCCCACTGCCTCTGGACATGCCTCTCCCCTCTCTTTCTTCTTCGCCCAACAGTAGGATAGTTTCCACCGGCACCCTGCTGGCCAACAGTACTGGTGGCGGTCATTGGTAACCTGGGCCCCGACCAATCCAGTATGGAAATCTGATTTACGATCTGCATATTTGATTTGACAAAGGTTTTACGTCGGATGCCCTTCCTGACAGAACGCCCCCCCCCCCCCCCCGCCATGTATCCAGGCTTAGGACCGGCAGTAAGAATGCACTGGCTTGTGCATCTTCGGTGACTGGGTTACCACACAAATAGCCTATAATATTATATGTTTATATGTTTATAATTCAGGTTATTTTATTTTATTTAGTTATTTTTGCAGAATCTTATCATTTCCTCGTGTTCTGGTAGCAAATGTTTTGTGGCCCAGTGCCAGTCCATGGCCCGGTTGTTGGGAAATGCTGTTCTATGTAATGGCAATAAATTATCTCACCTTCTCTTCCATTGTACAGGCATCATATTTAAAGAGAACCATCATATTTAAAGAAAACCATCATATTTAAAGAGAAGCAAGCACTGTAATTCAAAACTTGTCCTCTCTAAAGGATATATATACGATAATGTACCATGATATGAAAATACAGTGTTGTCTTTTCAAGAACAGCATGTGTAAACTTTTTTTTCCCATCTGAAATAAAAAGATAGACACATTACTTGGGGACATTCTTCCAGTTTATTCCCCTGTACTTAGAATGGCTTGTCTTCCCATATCCCAATAAACCTACACTTCCTGTTCACCCATGAGATCCAAAAAACCCCCCACCTGATCTCATTCAAGCTTCATACATGCCCAGCTGAAAGGAGTAACTATGTTGCTTGTAAAAAATGACTGGATTTAAAAAGCTGAGAAAACTCAATTGTGGCTCATTGAAGGCATTTTTAAAGATTCCTATTTGAATGTATATAGGTACTTTTAATTTAATATGTCACAACGAGGAACAATAAATGGCTTGCAGGTTGGCAAAAGCAAAACAACCCCACCATGACATGGTGGCTTGTGCAGGGTGTCTCCCCGCCTGCCGCCCGATGACTGCTGAGATAGGCTCCAGCGTCCCCGCAACCCTGAGAGCAGGACAATCGGTTTGGATAACGGATGGATGGATGGAAAGCACTGGCAGTATGGTGGCCCAGTGGTTAGCACTGTTGCTTCACAACATGAAGGTCCTGGGTTTGAACCCCAGGCTGTCCCAGGTCCTTTCTGTGTGGAGTATGCATGTCCTCCCCGTGTCTGCGTGGGTTTCCTCCCACCATCAAGAAAGACATGCATGTTAGGGTCAATACTCCTGTCTGTGCCCCTGACCAAGGCAATGGAAAGAAGAACTGGAGTTGGTCCCCAGGTGCTGCAGCTGCCCGCTGCTCCTAGATACAGTCTGTGTTGGGATGAGTTGCAGAAGATGAATTTTCCTAAGGGGACTAAAAAAGTACATCTTATCTTAAATACATGGTTTGATAAGAGACATTGAGGTCAAAGTGCTGTTAACATAATTTTCCAAGAGTGTTTTGAGCATAGATGCTGCCCTACTCACCAAAACGAAAGCTGTTCATGTTTTTCAAAGGATGTAACTGCGAAGTCATCAATCAGTCAAAGGCACATCACAGTGCATTGGAGGATTAAACTTGCTATATCATAAGCATTAATATGCTGAAAGGATAATTGATCACGTCAACCAATTACGTCTTTCAAACCGGAGGTTGCAAATGGATAATACTAGATGGGTACCATATAACAGCTTTGGGTTTTTTGGTCGGGTATCGTGAGTGACGAAAGGAAGATATTTTCACACATCCTGCAGGTTCTCCAGGATGTAGTAAATGAATAACAAGCACAATATATGTAACCAATGCCACTGAGTACTAGTACTTATGCAACTTTCAATACTTTCAGTTATGTTTCTCTTCATTTATGCAATTTGCTCTACCATTTTCCTACATGTTGAGTTTGGTTAACATTTGTTTTTAATACATTCCACATATGTAAATAAATGAATGCTAATTAATCACTACATTACTACTGACCTTCAAATGTGCAGAGGTTAGACAATGGAAAAGGAAGATAAAGCTGCTTCCTATTACACAAGAGGTTAATCCAACTTGTGACGATTTTCGTCCATATTGCCAAGTTTGATTCTTTTCTTCTTTCTTTTCAATGTTTTAACCCGTGGAAATAAAGTCATCCTGAACCTATTAAGCACTTTGGGAAACATAGATTGAAGAATATGGTCGAGATGCAAGTTTAAGGCTATAGTCATTTGACTTGTCTGACTAGAAAACCTCTGGTTACCAAGTGCCTGCTACTCTCCTTAATGTTCCCCTTGTCATTATGCTTGCTTTTCCCGGAGGCAAAACAGAATTTGCCTGCAAAGAGGAGTCAATTTAACTTGTCTGTACATTATTTTTGAAACCAACATAGCCTTATTTTTGCAAAAACATTTCAGAGAATGTGTTCTGTCCGATACTAATATTAGCATGACATGACAAACGACA
The DNA here is from genome assembly GCF_029633865.1 of Lampris incognitus. NCBI lineage: Eukaryota > Metazoa > Chordata > Actinopteri > Lampriformes > Lampridae > Lampris > Lampris incognitus. Next base: position 27,533,654 of record NC_079228.1, read on the forward strand.
ACATGCCAAGGCCAAAATGACAGTTACAGCATCAAAACAACAGAGCGTCGGGATGGAAATGGTGAAGAAAACAAACAAGTGCTTATTATCCCAATTTAACTACTTGATCGCACTTGGCCAGACCAGGCAAATTAAATGGCCCCAGACCACTTTAATAGTCTATGTCCTGCAACTGCTTACAATGTTTACTACTGGGATGAAGTCCAGCGGGGAGACACAAAACTGTCTGTTCTGATAATGGGACAGTCATGTATGTGGAGGATGGAGAGCTTACTTAAATCACTGACACAATCCTTAAATCTTTTTTGTCAATTTTTTTTAACTTGGCAGCTTAATTAAAAAAAAATATCAAAAATCTGCTTTTTTTTGGACCCCCCCCCACTTTTCTCCCTAATTGTACTTGGCCAATTATCCTACTTTCAGAGCTGTCCCGGTCACTGCTCCACCCCATCTGCTGATCCGGGGAGGGCTGCAGACTGCCACATGTCTCCTCCGATACATGTGGAGTCGCCAGCTGCTTCTTTTCACCTGACAGTGAGGAGTTTCACCAGGGGGGACGTAGTATGTGGGAGGATCATGCTATTACCCCTCTCCCGAACACGCTTCCCGACCAACCAGAGGAGGCGCTAGTGCAGCGACCAGGACACACACCCACGGTGATTCGAACCGGCGATCCCCGTCTTGGTATGCAATGGAATAGACCGCCACACTATCCATGTTTTTTTTTAAATTTCTCTGTATTTTTGTCTTTTGAATGCACTGCAATGAGCTTTTGAAAACTGGATTAAGATGAAGACTAAGATGCAGTTTGCACTTTGCAGATAATTTCTAGACAGCCATCAGAAAACCATCTTGCTGAATTAGCAGTCTCCTTTCCCTGCCACACGGACCAAGAGAGGCTTATACAAAAACAGAGGGGAATTAGGCCCAGATGTGCCTCATCGAGCAGCTCATCCATTTGACTCAGGTATGCCACCTGGTCTGGGACATAATGGTCTTCTGGCCTACTGAGTGCGCAAGTGTTGAGGAGAAAAAGGAGAAAAACAGACCCGTTTTTTCACACAACAGATCAGTGACACTCAAAGTGTGGGTCGTGCCTCCTAAGGGGTCGCTGACATATAACAGGGGTGGTGGATGACAATTGAGAAAAACAATCAGAATGGAAGAAAAATTTAACAACAAAGCAACTAATCAACATGTAATACGTGGAAATGGTTGATCACTTCCGATGGTGCTGCTCTGTAGGCGACCAGGTCAACTGTGCTGCTGTATAAATCGTGTTTTTATCCCTCTATCAGCGAATCTCCTAAACTCAGGACATAAGAAGGGTGTGAAATAAGGGGCTGTGCTGCACGTATTTGAATGCATTTTATGTTTGCACTTGTCTGTGCTATGCTCTTTATTTCTGTTGCTGCACTATAATGTATGCATTTCTATGCGGCAGCCTTAATGTCCAAGATAAATTTCCCTCAGGACAAATGAAGTAATCTTGAATCTTGAAATTACAGACAAAGCTAAATTTAAAACCCAATGCTTGGACCGCAACAGAACACATTGGGTGCGTCTGAAATGGCTCCCCATTTTGCAATTTAGTGCACCATTTTGAACACATCCAATGACTTTTGCTGGAGAGAGTGAATTGCAAGAGAAATTGAAGGGGGCATCGGCACTGTGCGTTAGGAGATGCGACGATACACAAGAAGAAGTCCTGATTATTCCTGAGACCAAAGACTGCCAGTACAGTGAACAGTGAGTACTGACCCACTTAAGCATCTGGTGACAAATATACCGTAGCTTTAATGTCCACATATCAAATATGATATGTGAAAGTCACTGATGGAGGACTTGGTGTTTGGTGGGGGGCTGAATTTTTCTATTGTGAAATGAAGTCTGAAAAAACATGTTTGGGAACCGCTACCCATCCAAAGAAGCATATAATAAATGACACTGCGTTCTGTCCATCAGTAGTCCAAAAATAGCAGGTGCTCCAAGTTGCTTTCAACTGAAATCTGCCAAATTGGCACAACCTGAACGGAGCGGAGCAACACTGTTACAGACAAAACATTTGTATGCAACTTCTTTGCATGTCTTGACTACATGACATCACGTTCTGTGACATGCACATGATGCATTTCAGGAATCAGGAACAGTTTATTTGTCATTTCACTTCATATACTTGCACACACGAAATGAAATGAAACATTTCCCCCCCATCCCACAGCAGTGCAACACAAAGACAAAAACACATCCAAAAACTACAAGAACTACAAGAACACATATATCCAAACCAACACATATAGCCAAACTAAACAGAAAAATCATTGTCCAGGAGAAAAAACGCCAGCCAGGATGACTGTCGGAACTGCCGGTCTGCATGGGCTAGCAGTTAGCTTAGCCTGCCCCGATTCCACAGCCAGTCAGACCGCCCTCGCTGCTTCCTCTTCGGGCGCAGCTCCGTGGTCCTTGGGCTCATCGGACCCAGCAGACTGGGCTCCCTCAGCCGATCTAACGCTAGCTCTCCTAGCCAGACACCTTCGACACACCTCCCCACACTCCACACGACGACTCTAAAAACACACTCGAGGCTAGGCGAGGCTGCTGCCTGACCGCCCTCGATGTTATCAGAACTGCCGGTCTGCATGGGCTAGCAGTTAGCATAGCCTGCCCTGCTTCCCTGTCTAGTCAGACCACCCTCGGTGTTACCTCTTTGGGCGCAGGTTCGGGCAGGGCCGTGGTTCCTGGGCCCACAGGATGCAGCAGACCAAGCTCTCCCATACGATCCAGTGCCAGCTCTCTCAGCTATCAAATGAAGACAAAACTTAAGATGCAGACGTGGACAAAGACAGTGCATGGACGGTACTGGGTGAGGCCACTGCAAACGTGAATTCACGCCGCCATCTTCAATGTGTCGATGAATGAGGATTATTGTTGAAGACATCCGCTCAGATCATCCGCTTTATTACTATTAGATTAGAGATGGTTAAGTTTACGTATAAGGTTAGAAATTATTATTTTTAGGTACTGTGTTACAGATGGCTAAGCTTAGGTATGGGTTTGGTATGGTTAAGGTCATGATGCAAAATGCTATTTAGCTGGAGCAAGTACAAGTCAAGTCGTAAGTCCAAACAACTTTATTCATTCGTTAGGAACTTCCATCCATTCCATCCATTATCCGAACCGCTTATCCTGCTCTCAGGGTTGTGGGGATGCTGGAGCCTATCCCAGCAGTCATTGGGCGGCAGGCAGGAGGACACCCTGGACAGGCTGCCAGGCCATCACACAGGGCCGGCATACACACACACACACACACACACACACACACACACACACACACACACACACACACACATCTAGGTACAATTTAGTATGGCCGATTCACCTGACCTACATGTCTTTGGACTGTGGGAGGAAACCAGAGCTCCCGCAGGAAACCCACACAGACACAGGGAGGACATACAAACTCCACACAGAGGACGACCCCGGACGACCCAAAGGTTGGACTACCGTGTCTTGCATCGACCCAGAACCTTCTTGCTGTGAGGTGACCACTCTAACCACTGTGCCGCCGTGCCGCCCCGTTAGGAACTTCATTTGTGTAAAAGCGTCAGTGCATAGACAACACATAGCCGGACAGACGACAAACACAGAGTAGACAACATACAAGAGCAGCTTGAAAACAATTTAAGATGTCCACTAATATGTTAGGTATGATTAAAAATGTCCATAGATGAATAATAATAAATCAATAAATGAGGTCAAGCCACAAGTCTAATGGAAGTAGCAACAACACTTGGTCTTGAATGGGGGTGACCTGTATCTGCGGCCTGCAGGCAGGTGGCTGTATTGGTTGTGGTGTCCGAGGCTATTTGTAGTCCTTTCCTTTTGGACTGTCTGCTGTACATGATGCTTAGTGGTTCTAGGTCTTGTCCAACAATGTTGCTGCTCATTCTGATGATTTGGTTGAGAGGATTAAGGTGGATGTTACCCAAAGCACCAAACCAGGCACCTTGTAACATTTAGAAAGGTGCGGTATGAATAAAGTTTGTTATTATTTATTATTATGACATATCGCCCTCTGCTATGGCAGAGATTATTTAGCTTACTGTCTAAATGTGGTGGGTGTTGGTAATAATTTGGATTTGTGTCTATTTTGTTTGAATTCCTCAGTATATATTAGGATTGGGCGGCTTTTCTTGAATGATATTTGTCCGTTTATTTGCTAATTTAATGGTCTGCCTGCTCGCGAATTCGACTCGGTAAATAATTAATCTGAAAAGCACAATTCAAAGCGCGCGCGAACAGGAACTGGCAGGTGGCGTTGGGCCATATGCACGTGCTTGTCGCTCTGATTTCCTGCGAGTGTTACAACGCAGAGCAGTGACTAAATGACCACTAAGACCGTCTTTAGTGGTTGCTGTCCGATTGATTTGTGCTGAAAAGCAACATCAACTTGAATGCAATATTTGGGAAGCAATATTTGAGCAATATTTGAGAAATAGACCAAAAACTGTATGTGCAGTTGTGCACCCTGCTCATTTAATAGCATAGTTATGTTATCTCCATCTGTTTGTTTATGTGGAGGCTGCAAGTGGAGGCGTGCTTCATCTGACGCCATTGGACTTTTTTTCCCCCTTCAAATTATGTTATTCAGCTGTTCAGCCTGTCTTTACAGTTTATTGCTTAGCAAAGATCTCAAGGTGATTTATTTTGTTTGGTTGAAGACCAGTAGCCTACAGGATGTAATATTTTGGTACAATTATATTTTCACATTAATGCTCGTGCAAATTGGTAGTGTAGGAATGTTTTGCTAGCACAACTTGTTTGCAAACACGGCAATCACTTCATTTAGGGCCTTCGGTTTAATGCCGAAGGCCCTACATGAAGTGAACCAAAAATAATCCCACATAGAGCACTTTGTGTTATTTTTCATAACGAGCTCTTCCATGATTGCATTCACTGAAATGGGCGATGCGGGGGGGGGGGGGGCTACTGGCAATCACTGATTGTTGGGCTGATGGTGGCCGGTAGGAAAATGTTGACATACTGAAGTTTATTGTGAGAGAAGAAATTTTAACACACACACACACACACACACACACACACACAAACGAGGAGGTGCTCCATCCTCCACCCTCCACCCTCCTGACTGTACTAACAGGCTGAGAGCCCCCCCCCCACACACACACACGCGCACACACACACACGAACACACACAAGTACACGTCCTCGGGGTATTGTGTCGTTAGTCTCATGTGATATGGAGCAGTTGTGTTTGGTTGTGCTCCATGACCAATATGCCAAAACACAGCAAATTTGCAAATTTGGACAAAACTCATTACAGCAGTAAGTGTAATTGGAGCAGTATTGACTATGGGGAACCTTTAAGTTAAAAGGTAATAATAAAAAAGCACAATAATATGACAGACCCCATGGACAAGCAGTCACATTCACAAACACGACAGAGCAGACATTACAAAGCACAGTGTTCAGTAACACTGGATAAATCTGTTATTTTCCACACAGGAAACTCAGCGTTTATACCTTTCCTTTTATTCCAGCAGAGCAAACTCTGGACATTTTCAACAGGAAGTGGGGGCGCAAGATTTGCTTTTCACAGGTTTTATTTTTTATCACAGAAAATGAAACAGCACTTCTCTTGTACATCCCTGGCACAATTAGACACTTCTCTGGTACATTCAGTCACTGAACATAGCCGAGCCAAAGGTCCTCACAGCTTCATTTCTTGGTGGATAGCATGTCATGAGAATAAAACTGCTTTCAAGGTACGTCCTATTCATATTTCTGTGGGTGAATTGGAAACTCCCAATAACACAGAGCGAGAATGACAAAGACAGGCAGACAGACACAGACACAGACACAGACACAGACACACACACACACACACACACATATATGGAGATGTTCACACAATTAGTGACGAACGTCTCTTCAACAGATGTGTGGACAGAATGAAAAGATGGCTCGTTGGAGGATGTTTTGCCTTTCAGGTTTCAACCAGTCAAGCCATTCATGTTCAAGACCAGCAACTGTATAAGTCAGAACGAGGAGCACTTCCTGATCTCAAAATTTATGTCATTACATTGCCAAAGCATTAGTTTTCTTCCAAGTATCTCCAACCCCTATTAAAGAATAATTCTGTTTTTTGTTTGTTTGTTTTTTTTTTTTTTACAACCTGGGTCTTTTTTTTTTTTGCCACCGGTCACGTGGATTACGATACCATTTTACTCATCAGCTTCATATCTACGATTTTGGACACGGGACCGCTGCCAGACACAGCTTTTTAACAGCACCTTATGGGTCAATGCGAACCTGAAACTTGTCTTTTCAAATAACGACGACGACGACAAAGAAGGCCTACATGATTTCCTGTTAATGATGGGCAGACTGGGTAGTCAGCAGGCAGTTACTACTACCTACGGGAAGTAGGGTTATCCCTGAGAGTTGAACCGGGAAGTAGTTTAGTGTAACAGTGTAACGACCACGGATGTGTAGACTCGCTAGCCCTTGGCTAACGGGTCGGACCCTTTAGTTGAATTCAGGGGGCAGCCGGGAATTGAACCTGGGTTCCTCACACCACGGGCCACTGCGCTAACCAGTCAACTGAAGGGTCGGACTGGTTAGCCAAGGGCTCGCGAGTCTACATATCCGTGGTCGTTACACCGTTACACCAACAATACCATCGACCATTGATCATGTTGGACATGTCGGGTAGTAATTTCATTTTCACTTCCAAATACGTGGTTTTAAAAATGAGTTGACTTGCTGAAACATGTCTGATTCTTGTGTTCGGTCACCCCATAAGATGCTGTAGTACAGCTGTGTCCAGTGGAGGCCCTGTGTCCAAAATCTCCAAAATAAAGCTGGCAAACAGAATGACATCACAACCGTTATGCGCTATGGCAAAAGCTACAAAGATAAGACTCGGGTTGTACAGAACCGGAATGGTAAATGGTAAATGGACTGCATTTATATAGCGTTTTTCTAGTCTACAGACCACTCAAAGTGCTTTACAGTACGCCTCACATTCACCCAATCACACACACATTCCTTCACTGATGGTGGAGACCGCATGCAAGGTGCCAACCTGCTCATCAGGAGCAGTTTAAGGGGTCAGTGTCTTGCCCTAGGACACTTCGACACGCTCTCCGCAGGGGCCGGTGATCGACCAGTGACCTTCCGAGATTACTAGATGACCCGCTCTACCTCCTGAGCCATGCCGCCCCATGGTCCTTTAACTCCCACATTTACATCTCATCTTCGTTGTTATTGTTTGTGCACAAAGGAAAGGAAACTATCTCCCAAACAGTGCCAAAAATAACAAATGTCTATACTGAGAGGTGTCCAGACGACCAGTGACGGCAACGCTGCAGATTCTGTCTGCGACAATGAAAAAACAGCAGAGAGTCAGCGATGATCAAATTAACACCTCTTCCCTCACTTCCCAGGACTCCGGCACCCACTATTGCAGCCTGTGATAGCTAGCATCCCACTCGTGTGACACATTGCGTGGCACCCGTCCCTCCATATACATGGCATCTGAATGGCAGTGTGCCCTGAACCGGTTGGTAGCTCTCTATGGAGGAGACCAGGCGCAGACTTCCTTGTCCTCCTTCATTTCAGAGACATGCATCATGGGTATGCCTCAGTAGTTTTGAATAAAAAATAGCAGGGTCTCCCTCCTACTCAGTCATTCTGTGATTCTGGATTAATCTGGGGACAAAGTACGTCACAAGGAGCCATCTATTCCATAACTATTCTTAGATATAATATTCACAAGTAATACTTGTATTACTTATAATGCTTGTGTTACTGTTTACTCTATCTTTTATTTATTTTTATCACTGTTTATTGTACAGTGTCATTGGGTTTCCAGAAAGGCACTTTAAAGCCAATGTATTATTATTATTATTGTTATTACTACTACTACTATTATTATTATTATCATTAATCTACTGTATTCTGTGTGTTTTGCAGTAATGTCACCTATATTCACCACACACGGTGTTGGAGATGACAGACTCAGGAGAGAAAATGAGAACTTGAACCTGATAACTTTTACGGACCTGAATGAGATTTAATGCGTTATTATATTACAAAGTGATCATATTTATCAGTTGTCATCAAACACATTGTCCCCTCCTGCCCGGATATTGCATTTGGTTGCTTGTGTGTATGTGTGTGCAGCTAATCTTGCATACTAACACACTGGGGACATGATGGGCCCAGCCACTAAGGATGCACAAGCCAGGGCATTCTTGGTGCCAGTCCCAAGCCTGGATAAATGAAGGGGTTGCGTCAGGAAGGGCATCCGGCGTAACAGTACTGTAGCGAATTCGGGGGACAACGCAACCACAGCAACTGCCGCGGCCGGGAAGCGAACCCGTATCGCCCGCACCGCAGGAGACATCGCTAACCGCTCGACTAAAGGAACAGACCCGCCAGCCAGCGGCCAGCGTGTCTTCTTATCCATGTACGTTACAGTACTCACGACAAAAACAAAATTTCAAAATATAGTGTAAAGGAATAAAAACACAGGTAGAATTAAAGCAGAGAAAAACAGACACCCCCCCCTATATTATTTCTATCATTTGTTTTGTCATTGCGATTTTTCACATTTTTCATTGATTTTATAACTCATGTAGTTTGATTACATTTTCAGTCACTACACCATTTCACATCCTGGCCGCTAGATAGCGCGTTAAGCTCGGGTGGTATAAGGTAGGGTTCGCCACACAGAAGAATAAATCCTTCTGCGGTGAAGTAAACGCAAGTTCAGACGTGTGGCGTTCCTATTCTTATCACAGGTCGGTAAATATGCCTTAAATCGAGTGTACCTGCACATGTTGCACATCCATACGTTTGCACATGTTGGCCAAAGAAATTGTTAGATGATCCTATGTGAATTGAGATCGAGAGCTGTATGCTAACTTGTTAATGTTAGCGGACTTGTGTAGTGTGTAGTAGTGTGTGGGAAAAGTTAACCCAAAACAACCCCAAAATTTGTGGATTCACTAAATGCACTTAAGCTGGTAGTTTTCTGGATTTTTTTTTGTAGCCAAAGGAACATATTTGTGGTTTATTGTCAAAACCATAAAGTGCTGTGGTGAAGTCGTAAAGTACACAAAATGGCGACTGCACAAAGTGTGTATGTAAAGCAATAAGGACAGCGCCAGAAAATGAGCGAATGTAGCTGGTGTACTTGAACTCAAAAAGGAAAATGTTGAGTTGTGTTATGAGAATGAAACAAGAGCAAGAGAGGTTATAGTACTTGTGAAACAAAGTCAATTTATGAATTTTGGTGGAAATAACACTTAAGTTCATGTTGAGAGAGAAAACATGCAGCTATTTTTTCCTCGTGGATACAGTTGACGTATTTCGTTGTAAATGAATGTTTCCCAGAGGATAATTGACATTGTTATTATTTGTTTAAGGGGTTCAAGTAGCCTGAATGAGTTGTAGTATGGTGGAGTGGATGAACCTGTGAAGAAAGTGTTATTGTTCTGACCTGATGCTGTTAAGTGGCCATGCTGTACAGAGATGGGACTGAAACTAAGGCCATACGTTTATGACCGGTATCACTGATATTTTAAACATATTGTAAACTACTAATAAGACACGTTAGTCCCTAGCTAACGAGTCTGACCCTTTAGCCGAGCGGTTAGTGATGTCGCCTTGTGCTGCAGTACACCCCATATCGAATCCCACACCGGGCAAGAAAATAACCGGTTACAATATGTTGTCAAAAAGAATAAATCCTTCTGCTGTGAAGTTAAAACCAGCTCAAATGTGTGGCTCTCTTATTCCTATCACAGGTCGGTAGGATTTATCACCTGCTGTCCCCCTGACCATCAGGTAAGGGAGGCAACAATATTAATGTGCGAATTAATAGCACGAAACAAAAAACGCCCCCGGTGTGTAAAGGTGGGCCTTTATGACCGTATGAGGAAGAAGCTCTCATGGTTGCGGTGATTGAAAAACGCCTGTTCTCTCGCTACCGCCGCTCCCTCTCTTCACTCACCTTCTAGTTAGCTCGACCGATGCTGCCCTCTCGGGCAGCGACAGTGTCAAAACATTACGTATTCGAGTACGAGTCTTGAAAGTAAACGAGAAGTCGATCGTATTTCGCAAGTCAACAAATCATTCACCGCTGATCTCAGCACAGCAGAGCTGGAGGAACACTGGATGAACCAAAAATAATCATCTCTGTCGTTATTTTCATAATATAATAAAGCAGGGTATACCGTTTACGCTTGTGCATGCGTGACTCACATCTCTGGTTGACTCAGACCGGGCAGCAACATGATCAAAGGTTATCAGAAGATTTTGGATAATCCAAAAAGAAAAAAGAAAAAAGAGTGAATGTTATAGAAGAACAACTTCCTCTAGGTTGCAGTCAAAACAGGAAGTACTGCAAATTCATGTTGCTGCCCGATTTGAGTCAACCATGGATGTGGGTCGCGCATGTACGAGCTTCAACGGTTTACCCAACTTTATTATATCACGAAAATAAAGACAGTGTTGGTCACATTTGTGTGAGGGTCCACCTAGGAGGCTGCACGTCCACAGACTGACGAGTAAAACTTTTTGTTAGGTAGATTTTTTTTAGTTTTAGCACTGCATATTAAAAAAACTTTTTTCTATGTTTCCTATTCAATCAACTTGGGTGCTGTGCAAAACACAAACATAACATTGACCATACAATGTCAGGTAACCATGGCACTGTGTTCACCGATCATACATGAACAGTAAAACACAAAAATCATAACCTGCACCAACTTGTTACGGTGAGAGTTCGTTGTTGTGGACGTCGGTCGAAGCTGCACCGAGAAGGGCTCAACTCTAGTGCGTCAAAACAAAACAAAAGGAGAAGCCATCTTGTGGCGCTATTTGGTATTGCAGCACTACTATATTCATTTTTACCGAACTCAGACTGTTAGTCTTTGGACTGTGGGAGGAAACTGCAGCACCCGGAGGAAAGGAAACCCATGCAGACATGGGGAGAACATGCAGACTCCACACAGAGGATGACCTGGGATGACCCCCAAGGTTGGATTACCCCGGGGCTCAAACCCAGGACCTTGCTTCTTCAGTCCAAAGACTTGCATGTCAGGTGAATCGGCCGTACTAAATTGTCCTTAGGTGTGAATGTGTGTGTGTGTGTGTGATGGACTGACGGATTGTCCAGGGTGTCTCCCTGCCTGCCGCCCAATGACTGCTGGGATAGGTTCCAGCATCCCCACGACCCTGAGAGCAGGATAAGCGGTTTGGATAATGGATGGATGGATGGATAATGAATAATGATAATGTTTGGGGATGTCTTGGGATCCCCCTGGAGGAGCTGGAGGGTGTTGCTGGGGAGTGGGACGTCTGGAGTGCCCTACGTAGCTTGCTGCCACCACGACCCGACCCCGGAGAAGGGGCTGATGATGAGATGAGATCAGAATACTTTATTTATCCCTGAGGGGAAATTGAGTTGAGATATTGAGATGAGATAATGAATGAATGAATGAATGAATGACTTTTAGTGTGTAACTCCACTGCTAATCTTGCATACTACTGGGCCTGTCAGCCTAATATTTTTTGTGCAGTTATGACTGTATGATCAAGAACCTCTTGTGGTTGCGGTGATTCAAAACCTTTGGAAAAACTGTTTATACTACAATTGAGTACTAATTCCTCAGCTGATTTTGCACCCAAGTGCGAGCACCGGAGAAGAGGAGATACACAAGTAGTGCCTCTGTATTTTCCCTTCTGAAGGGGAAGGTTTGTCACCAGGTCTGAACACCAGAGGAGGGGAGATATGCCTGGCGGGGATCTGCACTTTACTGAGTGCACTCTTCTAGTCAACATATGTGTTTGGGTTGGCTGTGTCAAAGGTGGTAATTCTGCATTATTCTAAGGATAAAGTTGATTTTTAGTTTTAGACATAGAAACATGCAGGTATACCTATACCTATCCTCTCAACCAAACATACACACGCACACACATACACACACACACGTGCGCACACACACATTAACAGACACAAACTGACTGGCACATCATCATACACACACAAACACAAACGTAAACACAGACAGCAAAACACATACAAGCACCATTGTTGTCAAGGCTTGGTTACGATTCACTTGTTTTGACTGAAAACAGGACCATTTGGAGACAGTTTAGCACTATAATCTCCTTAATCCTTTTGGCTTCCTCCACAGCTGGGTGCATTTCTTCTATTTGCAAGTATCTCTCTCGCTGTCTCTCTCTCAGTCTACATTTCACTGTCTGCCCCACTCTCCCCTCCCTCTCTTTTGAAATGTCAGTCAATGTGTGGATGAAGGTTGATATTGCCAACTGATCTGCTTTGCACACTGCAATTTCATATGCAGAGTGATTACAGGCAAATGGGCAAAAAGAGTGCAAAAACTGGCAAAACAAATAGTCCGTATGCATTAAAAAGATGACCTCTCTGGATGAACAACAGCATAGTCTGAAACTGGGCCTTCTTGGATGTTTACCCTGGGTTTTCAGACTCTCTTGCATGGGCTCGTTGACCGACCAAAAAACTGCAAGACCAGAGGCCATTGACCTGTAGTTACCTTTATTTTTAAGGTTATTGAGACCTATAAGTCAGTGGATTTAGACATTTAGGACTCTGTAAGGATGACTTATCTTAGATCCTTATCTTTGTACCCTGATTACCTGTAATGACATTGCCTTTGTGTGTCTAAATTACAGATCGTGGCTTTGATATCAAAGACCATAATGACACGAAACCTAGCTTGGTCTCTGACTCGTGACTTGTGTCTTTTTGAAGTGCCCACACATTAATTCTGTAATGGAGTCGTTTATTTCCGAACCGGTATCACGATCCAATCTTTGACAGGAAGTAGAGTTTGCCCCCCCGTTCTGGGTAGTTAGATTTGATAGTTATCTTTTGTGTGGCTCATGCAGGGATTTTTATGTTTACCCAGGGAGTGGCCTTGGTCTCAGTGTCAGCAGTTTTGCATAATGGAATCAAACCCAAGGTTACACTGATTTTACAAACTTTATTTATAACGACAACAACAACAACAATAATGACAAATGTGTGAAGTTTGTTTGCTTTCCCTGGACATGCATGTTAAGTGAATTTAATACTCTGCAACAGACTAGCAACCTGTCCAGGGTGTCTCCCTGCCCTCCTCTGGACCAAGAGAGGACCAGAGAAAGATGAATTGGATTAATTTCCCAGGTAGATTGTTCACAGGTTAAGGGGTCCTATAATTAGAAATGCTCAATCACCTTTAGACTTGAATGTGGACTTGAGGACAAGCTAGAGTCTTGTACAGTTGCAGGTGGTAAGATTTACCTATCATATCCTGTTTTCAGACCTGGCTGAAGATTTGTTTCCTATTTACATGCCACAATGCCCAAAACCATCCAACCAGTTACTATACCAGTCTTCCATTATGTGACATACAGCAGTGTTTATTAAGTTATAATGAGTAGTGTACAAAGTAAAAAACAAATCCCTTCTGCTAACAGGAGCTAATGAAGAAATTAAATGCAGGGATAGCAAACATGTTAATATGCCAATCTATGCATCAGTTATTGAGTCGCTGCACTCAGCTGCAAAGTGCAAACACTCGAATGTCAAAAACACTATGAGATAGTATCTAGTATAGTAGTACATACCAGTTTGGAAAGGGAATACAGTACTTTCATTACCTCTTGTGGTTCTTGTGACTGCTGCAGAATAGTCACTTTGTCTGATAAATACTGGACCATGTGATGATCACTATGTCACGATAGGCTTTAATGTGTCTCATCAGCAAACCAACGAGGCAGAATATTTTGTTTTGATGATGTGTACATCTTCACTGTGTCTCTTACTGCAGATGATAGAGTTCAGTAATTAAGTTTAGGTGACAATTTGACTGGGAGAAATACCTATTTAGGCTCTCAGGTACACTGAAATCCAGAAAAACAGGGTAAAACTTGTAAACATTTGCTCCATGCAGTCTTAACAAATTATGGATTCAAATATGAGGATTTCTTCCCTCGTGAAATTCCAAGCGAAAAAAAAAGCATGACACTTACAACATCAGACACAGCTAAACAGCAGCTTCAGGGTTGGATAGGCTGCAGCTGAAATGTACAGACAGCCTTATCAGTCGATATGCGATATGCTCATTAGCCGACTGATGTTGACACTGATGTACATAAAAGAAAAGTGGATGCTGGGCAGGAGGCCTGTCCTCGAAGGTTACTGAGGCATTATTTAAGTATTAAGTTCAGTGGTGAAGAAAGAGGGAATCCAAACCTCTTTTAAAAACAAATTTTGGAACTTTAATTTTCATCCAACGACCTTCCGTTAAAAACACCATCTTTCACTTCGACTCATCTTCTCTGTAACGGTTGCCGTGGAAACCCGTAGGGCTCCCTTTTACGTCTACATAAGTAAGTTTCTGCAGACCAAGGTCAAACTCAGTGTTCGCCTGGGCCACCATTGATACAGTTTGCAACACCTTGTAAACAAACAAACAGTCAAATGGATACTTTGAAAAGATGCACAGATGGTTTTAAGTAAAAAAAGAAAAGGTTTTCAGAAAGAGAGGAAATGACAATAATATAACATGAGGCACTGTGAACTTTTGACGGACAAGACTCAGACTAAACACTAAATGAGACCCCTTTGCTCACTAAAGTAGTCTAATAAATGGATCCCTATCCATACATAAATGGATTATGGTAAAATTGTAGAAAATAGAAAATTACTATTGCATTTCCTGTGTTGCCCTGTGATGGCCTGGCGGCCTGTCCAGGGTGTCTCCCCGCCTGCCGCCCAATGACGGCTGGGACAGGCTCCAGCATCCCCACGACCCTGAGAGCAGGATAAGCGGTTTGGATAATGGATGGATGGATGGATTTCCTGTGTTATTTTATCACAGTACTATACAAATACTATAGCCACATATTAGTACATCGTTTCTATAGTAATACTATAGGAACACTTTATAAACACCCTTAACACTATAGAAGTACTGTAGCGAATTCAGGGGCAGCCGGGAAGTGAACCCGGGTCGCTAGCACCATGGGCAACTGCGCTAACCAGTCAACTAAAGGGTCCGACCCATTAGCCAAAGGCTAGCGAGTCTAGTCATCTGTGGTCATTACAATACAATAAATGTATCTGTCAATTTGACTTTTTTTGGGGTCCAAAGTCCCTGGTGGTAACCCTAAGTATAATGGGAAATGCAAAACCATTTACAGTATCTATCATCAATTATTACTTGAACATGTTTTTTCCCCCCAAAGACTCAACAGGTTCAGAAAGTTCACATGATCTGATCTATAGATAAAACGTGTAGTTGCCCATTCTACCTGGAATATACGTCACCCAAAGTATGGCTGTTAAAATAAAAGCACATTTTTCAGTTTTCCCTTTTCTGATACATTCTGCGATTCATCCCGATTTATCTGATACACATTCTCCAAAGGGGATGCTCAGGAGTACCGCCCTACACACCGATACACACGAGTCATCCTGTTTTTGAAAGCCAAGTGTGTGGGGGAGATGTAACCGTACAAAGCCAGATCCGGCAGACGCTAAATCTTATGATATCCACTGTGATACAGCTTCTTTTTTTCCTTATTGCCCTCCCCCTCCTCTTTATTCTAAATTCCTTCGGGATCTTTGGGTTCGCTGTGGTATTCGTCATATGTGCTAACTATATTTGCACTTACATGTGGACTTCCCTCTTGCAATGCCCACTATGTATCGTGAGGCAAGGCAAGGCTTTTTTGGGTTGAGGAGAGAGGTAGGCGGAGGAGAGGAGGAGAAAAGTGGAGAAATGCACGACAGAAGGCGAGCGATGGGGTCAGGCTAAAGGGGCAACCGACTTCGCTGCAATAAACATACTATAGTGCCATGTGATGAACAGAATACCGCTTGTCAGTTTCCCACTGGAAATGAATACGTATGTGTGTATTTGATATTTGTGTGTATAAATATATAAATATACACACACAAACAGACACACACATATAAATAATCCAGTGAGTCAAGTAAATTCTTTATGAGACTGTGCAAGCCTGTTTCATGCCATAAGCAACCATCAACTGTTAATACAGCTAGGTAGTAAGGTAGCTTTATTGACAGCTGATGATTGCTTATGGCATGAAACAGGCTTGTACTGTCTCATAAAGAATTTGTTTGACTCAATGATATGGTGGTGGCACGGTGGCGCAGCGGTTAGCATAATTGCCTCACAGCAAGAAGGTCCTGGGTTCAAACCCCAGGCCGTCCCAGGTCCTTTCTGTGTGGAGTTTGCATGTTCTCCCCGTGTCTGCGTGGGTTTCCTCCAGGTGCTCTGGTTTCCTCCCCCCATCAAAAAGACGTGTGTGTTAGGGTTAATACTCCTGTCTGTGCCCCTGACCAAGGCAATGGAAAGAAGAACTGGAGTTGGTCCCCGGGCGCTGCAGCTGCCCACTGCTCCTATACAATAGGATGGGTTAAATGCAGAGAACATGTTTCATTGTAAGAATACAATGTCGAATAAAGCAGCCCGGTATCACGCCAAAGGGTGTAATACACCCGCCGGTCCACTGAATAAAGTGGCTTTTGGCTTTCGTATACTGAGGAGCAGCCCTTCAGTCACAAAGATGTTTTACAGGAAAAGCAAAAAAGGAGAGAGAGAGAGAGAGAGAGAGAGAGAGAGAGAGAGAGAGAGAGAGAGAGAGAGAGAAGCTGCTGGCGTGGGAGGCCGTCCACCAGTAGTCTGTTGTGGAATCTCCTGATGACGTGAGTTTCCTTAGTGACGCTCGCATCAGATTGGTTCTCACAGAAAACAGAAAATTAGAGCAAACAACGAAGGCACTTCCTGGTGATTCACGGTGAACTCCCTTTGGTTTTTGACCAAATAACTGCCATGTAATGAAAGTGGAAATTAAACATTTTATAATTTTTTTCACCTGACACGATGACACAGCTGCTGCAGGAAAGGTTCGACCAAATGTCTTTGCCATGGCAACCCATCTTATTGCTCTGCACCGGTTCAAATGTCCAAGACAAAAACAATGTGCAGTAATCTGAAACGGTGAAAAAAAAATCTTACAGGAGTGCTGGTCAGTATTTTCCGTTGCTATGTCTGACACAAAACCACAAATTCTCCACCAAGTTGAAGGTGGAGGTTGCTGATTTGAGTTGGAAGTCTCCATTCTGGTCTTCCCCATTCCTTTGTAGGCCATCTTTACCCGGATTAACACAGCGGTGTCTGTACTGGGGAGTGTGAACACTTAACATTTTGCTGTTGCATTTTCATTTCGAGTTTGTGTTTCGTAATTTGTTGATATGGTCCCAGATTTGAATATGTCCTGCGTTAATTTGGTGCATTCACAGTATGATGGGAAATAAAAAAAAATGCATGAATTTAATGCTCACTGATGCAAATTCCAGGAGACAAAAGAAGATGCAATGCAGGGTAAATGCTTTGCCTCAGTCTGGACTAAGTTTAGATTTATGTATTTTTCGTCAAAATGTAAACAAACAGAAAAAGCGTGCTGCAGCGAGTTGCATACTGGCCGGAAGTTTCCATATCTATTTCCTGGGCGGGAACACCACACAAACGCATTAGCATCTGCCTTTGATTTTCGTTCTGCTCGTCATGACTAAATATAATGGTTAATTTTAGAATCATAGATCAAAGAATTGGTCCAGAAATATCGGATGCGTTAAATTACTTTCACCAAGAGGTTTCCATTTGCAGGGTTGGTGGGACAAAGTGGAAGACACAAAAGAACTGTAAATGGGAAACTCTTGAAAGCCCTCGTCTGATGGGTAAATATGATTTGCCCATCTTTTTATAACCCTCTTGCCAGGCAACGGGAAAATGCTATGGGGGTAAGTCCATTAAGAAAGACTGCCGGGATCTTACTCACCTTTCTGTTGCTAAGCCACCGGGCACTCTGGGGGAGAAAAAAAACAACCCCATATGTATGTATGTATGTATGTATGTATGTATGTATGTATGTATGTATATATATATATAAAACTTGATGACGAGATGAATCAGCAGGAAGGAGCGCTCCGCGGACCTGTCGTGGAAAGTTAAGACGTGAAAAGTGAAGAAAAGGGAAGAAAGGGTTTATGCCACTCTTACTAGACAGACGCAGGTCAACAGAGTGGGTGTCATGACCAGTCACAACAAGAGTGTGCACGGTGTATTCCAAACAGCGTGATACACATTTGTGAGTGAGTGCAAAATATCACCTTCATAGTTCAGAGAATCTGGTGGACGGGAGAAAATCTGTTTCGGCAACATTGCTCATTTGAGGGAAAAAGATGACAAAATGCTGTTGGAGCCAAAAGTTGGCAAAATGGCTTGTCTGCATCAACATGTCACCTACAATTTAATCATCACATCGCCCGTGTCTCGTTATATCACGATTTCAAAAAGCTGCAGGTTTGAAGCCCAGGTGGGAATTGAAGCTTGTCACTTTCCATTGCTGTAAATGGTAGCTCATAACGGGGCACTTCAACCGGTGCCGGGGTGAAACCACAGATGACACCACGAACAACTCGGCAGCAATTTGAGAACGGTTAAAGGGCGCATTTTTTTTCAGCAGCCATGACGAACAATAGTTTTCATCTGTCTTTATGCATGCTCAATAATCCAGATAATGCAGGCAGCCATACTAACATGTACCCTGGCTCTGCCAAATGACGGAAGCTAAGCAGGTGTGGGCTTGGCTAGTACTTGGATGGGAGACCTCCCGGTAAAACTGAGTTGCTGCCAGAAGTGGTGTTGGTGGGCCAGTAGGGGGCAGTCTTCCCCCTGGTTCTGTTAAAAACAACAAATATGCCCCGGTGCAGTGGTTAGCGTGGTCGCCTCACTGCAAGAAGGTCCTGGGTTCGAGCCCCAGGGTAGCCCAACCTTGGGGGTCATCCTCTGTGTGGAGTTTTTGCATGTTCTCCCTGTGTTTGCATGGGTTTCGTGCGGGTGCTCCGGTTTCCTCCCACAGTTCAAAGACATGTAGGTCAGGTGATTCGGCCATACTAAAGTGTGTGTGTGTGTGTGTTTGTGTATGAGTGGGCCCTGTGATGGCCTGGCGGCCTGTCCAGCGTGTCTCCCTGCCTGCCACCCAATGACTGCTGGGATAGGCTCAAGCATCCCCGCGACCCTGAGAGCAGTATAAGCGGTTTGGATAATGGATGGATGGATGGATGGATGCCCCAGTGCAGTGACGGGGATACTGTGCTGTAGGAGACGCCGTCCTTTAGATGAGATGTAAAACCGAGGTCCTGACTCACTGTGGTCATTAAAGATCCCGTGGCACGTATCTCAAATAGTAGGGCGTTCCCCAGTATCCTGGCAAAATTCCCAACCTGGCTGTCTCCATCTGGCCACCTAATCATCCCCCCATGTAATTGGCTCAATGATTCCTCCCTCTCCACCTCAAGCTGATGTGTGGTGAGCGTTCTGGTGCAAAATGGCTGCCATGCATCACCCAGGTGGGTGCTACAGATTGGTGGTGGTTGAAGTGAGTTACCCCCTTCAATGTGAAGCGCTTTGGGTGTCTAGAAAAGTGCTATGTAAATGTAATGATGATGATGATTGAGTATTATTATTATTATTACGAAAATGAAATAAAGTTGAATCAGTTCATCTGGACACAACATTTATATAATATTTGTACACATTCAAGCCTAATGAGTGGTGTTCACATATTGTCCTTTCTGCTGTTACCTGTCTTGAGCAAAGGCAACGTTGGCCATTCACAAGTTAAAGATGTGGTGAGCGACACCCGGATTGACTGCTGTGTTGTTTGGCTCCAAGTTGTTGTGCTGCAAGTGTAACGTTTGCCTTTGGGGGGGGGGGGGGCTAAAATCATTAGCAAAACCACGAAAGACAGGGGAAACCGAGACAGAGAGATCAAGCAGAGGGAAACAGAGATGGCTTTTAATGAGAGCATACCAGACAGACGAACAGACAGACAGATGGACAGGCTAGCCCAAAAACAGCATCAATAGTTGTTCCCATGTTTGCAAAACCTTTGTTGTGTCTCCGAGACATTGTGAAGCAGTATTTAGTGTCACACACTGGTTTTCAGTGATTTGATCCTCTGGGTACAGGCTTGCTGCTGCCACCCATCAAATGCAGCAGCATACAAACCCATTTACAATCACCTAAAAAAAAAACAAAAAAAAACACATCACCTCACAAGCCTTCTTCAACACTGCTCTCAAATGTCACGGGAGCCTCTCCCCTCTTGCAGAAATGTCAATGGATGTTACGAAACGGGGAAGGGACGGAGGATTTGGAGGTGCTGTGGCTTGCAAGGCCTGTTAATCAGTGCATCAGGAGCCAGTGGATGGAGCTGCAGTGACTCATCACAAATCTAATGCCAGTACTTGGGCCAACCTTGGTCAAAGACTGAGGGCCGGGATGAAGGAAGGGCCATGATTTTTTTTAGGCATTGATTGAGTCAAATAGTTTCCTGAATAGCATTCTGTGTCCTTTTCTGGTCACAATAAGCAACTTTGCCAGTTGAAAACATTAGTTTCATAGAGAAGTTGTGAGCAAATACTTTTTTCCACTGTGTGAGAGGGTTTTTTTCCCCCAGTGTTGACGCTTTGTGATGCTTTAACCAAAGACTTCAATCCTTTTTTCTTTTCTTTTTTTTGCATTTCCCCCCGTTTTTCTCCCCAATTCTACCCGGCCAATTACCCCACTCTTCCGAGCCGTCCCAGTTGCTCCACCCCCTCTGCCCATCAGCGGAGGGCTGCAGACTACAGACCACATGCCTCCACCAATACATGTAGAGTCGCCAGCTGCTTCTTTTCACCTAACAGTGAGGAGTTTTGCCAGGGGGACGTAGCACATGGGAGGATCACCAGGTCCCCCTCCCCCCAAACTAGCACCCCGACTGACCAGAGAAGGCGCTAGTGCAGCGACCATGACACATGCTCACTTCTGCCTTCCCACCCACAGACATTGTCAATTGTGTCTGTAGGGACGCCTGACCAAGCCGGGGATAAAACAGGGATTTGAACCAGTGATCCCCGTGTTGGTAGTATACGGAATAGACTGCTACGCTACCCGGACACCCTGTGTTTCCCAGTGTTTCCCAGTGTTTCCCAGTGTTGATGGTTTGTGATGCTAAATCAAAGACTTCAACTCTAATTCCTATGTTCAGAAAAGCATGAGGTAGCACTCACATAGTCTATTGCACCAATTTATTTAGGCCTTGTTAAGATAAAATGCTGATATTTCAGCTTGGTGCCCTTAATCAGAGCATCTGTGAGAGAAGAAAGTCATGTCCCGCATATACAGATGTTAACAGGCAGTTAGCTGCAGAGACAGGATTTTTTTAAATTAATATCTTTGTTCTTTTTCATTAATTGTACAAATAGATGCAACGTAGTACCACAATGTTGACGTGATTCAAAGAATGAAACATTATTCAACAACTGGTTGGTCACAGCAGTACAGATCATTATTATCTGGTACTTTCATTGCAGCTCTATCCAGATTTGATGTGGTTCTCCAATTCATTTATTACTTTTTTGTTTTATTGTAGCCCACACGTATAGGTCAGAGGGCTGTGGTTTGTCACGTAGAACAAAAACAAGTTCAGTTTGGGTAATTGCTTGAAACTATTAGGGGGTCAGTTCACTGCAATATTTTGAGATGCAGAATTCATAATACTTAACTGAGCCTAAAGCCATAAAAGCCACCTACTTTCGTACCCAAAACATGCTAAGCACCGAGAATTATTTGGTGGTATTTCAACAACTAATTGCCATCCCTTGACGACAGTGCTTTTTCCACAGTTGTGCTTTGCAGCTAAGCTCGCTAAGTTTTGACAGAATGTTCTGAACAGACTAATTGAATATGAATTTTATGTAAAACAGATGGCTTAAATAGAGACTATTTTTTGCAGTCACCCTGCCATCTCAGGCCATTATGAAAATTTCACAGACACAGATTTCACTCAAAATGTTTAATTCTCTAGGGGCGCCCGGGTAGCATAGTGGTTGCCTACCAACACGGGGATTTCCGGTTCGAATTCCCGTGTTACCTCCAGCTTGGTCAGGTGTCCCTACACACACAATAGCCTGGGTGCGTAAGATGGCGTCGTTCGACTTCTGATGTACGAGTACTTGCACAAGAACTTCCGGTGTGGTTTGTTGAGAGAAAAGATGACTTTGTTTTACACTTGCTGTTTGCAAGACCTCCCTAAAATCACGGTCAACGATGTACATCGCATTGTGACTGCCTCCTTGGTAGCTCAGATGAGCAAAAAAAGAAAAGGGGTTTAAGATGTATATTTTGAGCTACATCGACAACTACGAGGGTGAGTAACGGCATCATTAGAATTATGCTAGTGCTAGCCAGCTCGCTAACTAATGTTAGCTGGTTGCCTTGCACGAATTTTACCTTGCTACTTTGTTTTTATTAGTCAGCTAATGTTGCTAACTTACATCTGCAATCAAAATCACAAAATCAGTAATGTTACATTCTTGACTAATGTAAATCTGTCTCTTTTTCAGTATCAAACAAAGATAAAAGTACAGTAGAGGCTGGGACGATTAAATTAAATTATACAAATCAGACATGCCTGGTGTAAAACCAAATGTCCCCATCGGATCCTGCAAATCGCCTCAGGCTGAATTTGGACTGTAGCTGGACGGTCTTTGGTTGTTTCTGGAGCACTTCTATTTGTTTCCTCATTGTCTCATTTTGGGCCAGGGCATCATCCAAAGCGGCAGATTAGGAGCCACGCAATAGTCATGCTCTTGCAGGCAGCTGCTGACATCCATCTCATTATCAGAGGAGTCCAGAGCTGGCAGAGGGGTGACAGCAGGACGCTCCCGGCGCTCCCACACGCCTAGCCTGGGTGCGGGTTTGGAGTACTCATTCCACGCAGAGTGTGGGGACAGCTCCTTTCTTGAGCCTCCTTGACACACCTGTAGCTGGCACAGCGAAATCACCCGGTTCAAAATGCCAACTACACACTTTTGTACTCTTGCTGATGGTAAATGCACTCCTCCGAATCTTCGCTAGCCACTTAGCTCTTTCCTCGCAGTTACTAGGGAATGAATGGAAACTTAAAAGAGAATTATAGCGCGCCGAATTTGCACACTGTGGCACCCAACAGTGCTCAGTGGGGCCTGATTCACGGCACTGATACCTGAACGCCCCTTTTTGCCCTGTTTGATTCATTTATTTTTCGGACGAAATTAAGATTTCAGACAGATAAGTTAGCAGCTAACTAATGATTCAGTAGGACGTAAGCATCCGGTTGTACCGGAAGATCCTATGCAAACAGACACACCCCGAAGTTCCGCAGTACGACATTAATGCACCAAGCCTATTGGCCGTGTCTGTGGGTGGGAAGCCGGATGTCGGTATGTGTCTTGGTTGCTGCACTGGTGCCTCCTTTGGTCGGTCGGGGCGCCTGTTCGGGAACGTTCCCTGTTCGGTAATGTAGAGCACGTCCCCCTGGCGAAACTCCTCACTGTCAGGTGAAAAGAAGCGGCTGGCGACTACACATGTATCAGAGGAGGCATGTGGTAGTCTGCAGCCCTTCCCGGATCAGCAGAGGGGTTGGAGTAGTGACCGGGATGGCTCGGAAGAGTGGGGTAACTGGCCGGATACAATTGGGGAGAAACGAGGAAAAATCTAAAAAACAAAAAGAAAAAAACAAATTGTTCCATTCTCTATATGAGGCTAACTTTGTGAGCAGGGGATAAAGGTACGACGGTACGAGCAGGTCGTTTTGTGATTGCAAAAGGTGAGAGCGATACATGACTACAACATAGACTCAAACACAGAGTTCACATAATCGTTAAATGAGCCCTGATCTGGAAAACAGAAGGCGATGGGAGGAAACGAGTTAATACA
This sequence comes from Lampris incognitus, assembly GCF_029633865.1. NCBI lineage: Eukaryota > Metazoa > Chordata > Actinopteri > Lampriformes > Lampridae > Lampris > Lampris incognitus. The sequence goes on from NC_079228.1 coordinate 27,557,554, forward strand.
TTTAAATCAGCGATGGCTTTAAGTCACCATCACCGTTTCCAATAGCAACCGCCAGGGATCGTCCACGTGTGCTGATGTATTCTCACAGCATGTACAGACAAGGAGTGTGGGAGGGGACTTGTTAGGAATCACCTGTGGAGGTGCAAAACTCACCAGATGTCTAAGTGTGTACTTAATTTCACATGCCGGAGGATAGGAAATCCCTTTATTGCCATGACAACAGCATGTACCTACGTTGGAGTGACGTCAAAAAAGTAAAAAAAAAAAAGCCAAGCCTTTTCCTGGAATTTAAAAGAAACGGAGTTCTTCAGCGTGAGTCATAACTTGATTGAAGATAACTGCAAGAGGGTATTACAGGATCTTTGATGTTGGAAATTTGTCTGGCATTTTCCCAGTCTTATGATTCAACCCCGGTTGATCTAATCTCATTCAACGGCACATGAGTGATAGCAGTTACCAGAGTGATAGCAGTTACGGGAGTTATGCTGTTATGATGTGCATGTACTGACGTTTCACTAATCGCAAACGACCATGATTAAACCATGACTTGAAGTACACTGGATGAAAGTAAGCTATTTTGCATTGCATCACGTAAGAGCCTTTGAAAAACGCACCGGCCCTGAAATACCTCCAAATTTTTCTACCTTAATCATTGATTAAAGCCTTTACTTCGACAGTCAGACATTGTTTGCAGTGTTTACTACCTAGGTGTTGATGGCACCCAAACCTCTCGTCAAACCACATGGTCTGTCTCTCTTTTCCTCCACTTTTATCTCGGTAAACCGAAAGGTCCTCCAGGCTGTTGGCACATGTAGCTCATGTGAAAAGAGGCTGTGTATATTTAAATGAGTTGCAGTATCTTACAATAGAGACTCAGGTGGGCCGTAGGAGGACAAGGATCTCTTTGATGCCGTTGGTTCAAGAACCCAGATCTTCAAGTTACCCATTGTAAAGCATTAATTAAACTCATGGATGGCCTCAGTGGACACAACCCATCATCATCTTTGCACTTTGCAGCTCAAGATATTCCCAACAAGCTACACGTATTTTCCATAATCAGGAATCAGGAACACTTTTCATTTCACTTCATGTACTTGCGTACATGAAATGAAATATCGTTTTCCCCCAGCCCACAGCAGTGCAACACAAAAACAAAAACACATATCCAAAAACTACAAGAACACATAGTATATCCAAACTAGAACACCTATATCTAAACTAAGAATACATATATACAGACTGACATCCAAACTAAGAACAGATATATCCAGACTGACATCCAAACTAAGAACACATATATCCAAAGTAAGCAACAAAAAAAATCACAGTCCAAGACAGCGAATGCCAGCCGGGATGACTGTTGGAACTGAACCGGTCTGCATGGGCTAGCAGTTAGCTTAGCCTGCCCACTTCTGTGTCCTGTCAGTCCAGTCCAGACCCAGCTCCCCCAGCCGATCCAGCGCCAGCACTCCAAGCCATCAAACGAAGACACACCTCCCTGCACTCCACATGATGACACCAAAAACACAGTCAACGCCAGGTGAGGCCGCTGCCATGTTGCCTTCGGTGTTATCGGAACTGCTGGTCTGCATGGGCTAGCAGTTAGCTTTGCCTGCCCCACTTCCGTATCCTGTCAGACCGCCCTTGGCGTTTCCTCTTCGGGCTCAGCTCCAGGCAGGGCCGTGGTCCCTGGGCCCACAGGTTGCAGTAGACCAAGCTCTTCCAGCCGATCCAGTGCCAGCTCTCCCAGCCATCAAACGAAGACACAAACTTAGATGCAGACATGGACAAAGACACTGCATGGACAGTAGTGGGTGAGGCCACCGCAAATGTCGCGCCGCCATCTTCTCACACTGGCACTGGGTGAGGCCACTGCAAATGTGAGTTCACGTCGTCCTCTTCCCACACCGGAAGCTATGATAATGTTGCTGTCAGGCGTTTATCATGCTTTTTAGAACAACTAATCCCTCAGTTTTGCAGACAGTAATGTCTGCCATGCTTTTGTCACCTTATTAGAAATGCATAAACTCAGCAATTTCATGATAAGGGGTTGTATGGCAGCCTATATGGTCCAATTATGAAATTACCAAGGAAATTACAGAACCAGTCTGAGCTCAGTTACAACACAGGAAAAGGTGTGCAGCTGCCATGTTTTTACCAGTCATGGGTAACAGGGATTTGCTGTTTATGAGTACAAATATGGATTTGCTGTATGTGTCACCTCAGTGTGCGTAGTTGATACAATGGCATGTTTTTTATTGATCAAATATACAGTGAAATCAATTCAAGCAAACTTTCAAAGTGCTCCAAACTAAAATGCACTTTAGATTTATTTCCAGTGGTTTAGTGGGAGGAAATTAATGCACTTCCTGAACATTGCTCTAACAGTAGACATCCATAAGAAAAATAGAAAGTCTTTTGAAATTTGAATAATACTGGCCAGCTTTTTTGTCCTTGTGTCGCGTAATGTTGCCATAATTAGTGCTGTTGGGAGATGAAAACAAATGAATCCACCCTGCAATATTCTATTGTGCAAACTACTGACAATGTGACCACAGCTTATATGTGGGAGAACATGATGCATGTAATTTCTGGAGGACACTTTGTGGACCGATATTTAACAGACAGCCTTTGGCTGCAAACGGCACTGTGCTATTGTTTGTCAAATAGAATTTGTTTTCATTACTATTCTTTCCATTATTTCTTTATTGACAACTAAATTTTCCCCTCAAGCTAAATATAGTAAAACCATTTTTGTGAAACTGAACAAATTTACCACGTCAAATAAGCCTCCTTAATTCAATAAATGATATTTTGCATAAAATGGACAGAAACCCAGTTGAGACTTGTCACAACTGTGGCATGCATTGTATTACAGCTCCAGATAATTGGGGAAGACGGATTTTAAATCGGTACTTTCATCAACTAGTTGAGTGTAAATTTTTCTAACTCCCCCCGACCCATCAACTATTTAGTAGTTGACAAACACAAACACACGTGCACATATGCGCGCACACACGCACACACACACACACACACACACACACATACCATGTTACCCTACACTTGTGGGGACCCCCTCAATGACTACATTCATTCCCTAGCCCTTAACCCTAACCATCATAACTAAATGCCTAACCTTAACCCGTACCCTACCCTTAACCTAATCCTTATTCTAACCTTAATCTTTAAACCAAGTCCTAACCCTAAAATAGACCCTTTTCCCCATGGGGACCCATAAAATGTCCCCCACAAGGTAGGTGGCTTCAGATCTCTGTGTCCTGATCGGGACATTTGGTCCCCATTAGGATAAAAAAAAAAAACCTGGTATAAACACACACACACACACACACACACACACACACACACACACACACGCACACACACACACAATAGCTACTCTTGGAATTTTACTATTCTCTCTTCAATTATGGATTTATTATACCAACAAAATGCCATTTAAAACTTACATAGATTAATTTAGTCTACTTAACCCAACCAATTAAAAAAATGATATCAAGTGTCAGCATAATTGTGTTTTGCCTCCAGTTAGTGCCTCATCTTGGTTCAGAATCAGAATTATTACCAAGTACAAGAACATACAAGGAATTTGTGTTGGTATGTTGGTGCAAGAGGAAAAAAATTAACAGTAAAAAGTAAAGATAAAAGTTAAAAAGAATAATAGATATACATGTAGAAGATAAAATAAAAATTAAAGTAAGGTGCAAGCAACACCGGCCCAGAGTTGAACATAAGACCACGTGTTAGATGCCCGGCACTGGGTGGCAGGAGTTGTATTTACAAAAAGTTACATGAGATTTTTTTTTTTTATGTCCCCCTCTTTTTCTCCCCAATTTTCGGTCGCTGCTCCACCCGCTCTTCCCGATCCGAGGAGGGCTGCAGACTACCACATGCCTCTTCTGATACATGTGGAGTCGCCAGCTGCTTCTTTTTCACCTGACAGTGAGAAGTTTCGGCAGGGGGACATAGCACGTGGGAGGATCACGCTATTCCCCCCAGTTCCCCCTCCCCCCTGAAAGGGTGCCCCGACCGACCAGAGGAGGAGCTAGTGAAGCGAGCAGGACACGTACCCACGTCCGGCTTCCCACCCGCAGACATGGCCAATTGTGTCTGTAGGGACGCCGACCAAGTCAGAGGTAACATGGGGATTTGAACTGGCGAGTCCCATGTGGGTAGACAACAGAATAGACTGCCACGCCACCCGGACACCCCTTTACATGAGAATTTTAACAATTTTTTTTTACAGAATAAGAGTTATTTACAGGATAGTGCAGGTTTTATGCAGGGTGTCCATATACAGAGAGCACAGTGGAGAAGATAATGGAGGGTGGGAGGTTGTCAGTGTCAGGATCTGTGGGTGCCTGGGGGCTTGTTAGAAAGGCCTACTGCTGTAGGGAAGAAGCTGCTCTTGTGGTGTGAGGTTTTGTTTTGTTTTTTTTTCAAAGGAAATGTCAGTGTCTGTGACACTCCTCCTGGGTATCGGTCCCACCTGATTCAGGCTCATCATTCGCTGGTTCCTAATCCACCTCCAAAGGCCACAACCGCAACTATTTGTTGTGACAAGTGACAAAGTTAAGATAAATAGTTTTGTATCTGGGTGTGCTATGTTATATCGAGTGATAGACGTTCCATCTTGTGGTAGAGAGGACACTGAAGATGGGATTGTGGTACAGCGTGTGTATGAGGGGAGGTTTCTATAAGACAACAGGTGAAGCAGAGCTTCACCAAAAAATAAACAAACAAAAAAAAATAACACACATATCACATAAAACATCTTTTTTAGATGCCAACATTTCATTAGAATGACTATTTTCCCTGTGAATCAAAAAAAAAGTGTCGTGGGTATTGTGCAACACAGCGCCCTCTTCAGGTGACACAGGGGAGTGTTCTGCTTCACTAACCCAATGCAAGTGAATGTAAGTTGAAAAAGTACCTTACACGTTGTTGATTGGATAGTTATGATTTATGACGCGTTTTAATGCCCACCCTGCGAAGCAGTGCTTCACCTAGTCTTTCCTCGAGATGAAAATGATTGACACCCGTCTAACCAAATCAGAGAACACCAGTTCAGCCTTTCCGAGTCTATGCTTGACTCGTTCTCCAATCGTCATCATACCTTTTGGTAATCGAAGCGCGGTGAAAAATAAGATAAGAAAGATAAGAAAAAGATTACTAAGATAAATTAGTGGTTACTATAGTAGTTTTTGGTGGTTCTTGTATATATATTGTAAATGTTATAATAATTAATTAATCTGTTCAGGTCTTCATTGTTCATCTTTATATTTGCATTTTTGATCTTGACCTCGTGTAGTAGCTCTGTACTGTAGGCTAACGTTAGTTGTTCTAACTTGCTCAGCTAGCTAGCTACTAGCCTAGCTAGCTCCTGTGCTGTCTTTCGCAATTTTTGCAAAGAAGAACTATGATGGATGCAAACATCGTGGACCGGATCCTATGGGAATCTTTTCACACTTTCTCCTATGAGGAAAAACGAGGAGTGAAGGCACAGTAGAGACCGAAGCCCCCCATCAAGCCGGTGCAGAGAGTGGGCTTGGTAAGTCAGAGTTTTAAGTGTTCTAGGTACGACAAGGTGGAGTGGCCAACGGGGAGTGCGCTAACAAACCGCTTGTATTGCTGGCCTTGCGTGATGTTTAAGTGTGCTGCTGCAGTAGATGGGTGTTCTTCAAAGTTTGCAAGAGGTGGATTTGAGGATCTACGAAATTTTGACAGATCTGTTAAGCTTCATGAAAAAAACCAAAGGAGCATGTCATTGCAGCTGTGCAATCAAGTCTGTTGGGAAACCTAAACCTATCCAAATCTATTGAGGACCAGCTCACCGTCTCCTTCAACTGTTTTAGTACAGAAAACGTTGCAACAGCTGCCAAGTAGGCAAAGTAGATAATGCAATTACAGAAGCACTTAAAGACTGCACGTATGGACCATGAACCAGTGCATATGATAAATAATTAAACTGGACATTGGGAAAGCGGGGTGGCATGGTGGCACAGTGGTTAGCGCGGTTGCCTCACAGCAAGAAGGTCCTGGGTTCAAGTCTCGGGGTCGTCCAACCTTGGGGGTCATCCCGGGTCATCCTCTGTGTGGAGTTTGCATGTTCTCCCTGTGTCTGCGTGGGTTTCCTCCGGTTTCCTCCCACAGTCCAAAGACATGTAGATCAGGTGAATCGGCCATACTAAATTAT